>NC_045619.1:133222050-133345167 GCF_009829155.1 Mustela erminea
TTTGAAATTGAAAGGGACAACTGGGATTCTTAAGAATGAGAGAAAAAATAGATATCTGCTAGTTGGGATTAAAGATGCCGTTATATCAATGGATTCTATAAATAAATAATGATAGAAATTCACCTCTTCTTTCTAAATGACATTCAAATAGTATTTCTATTTAGGTAGCATGCATCTTCACTTCTGTTATAAAATATAAAACTTAATATATCATTAACTAGTTTGACTATATTTAGGAGTTGTTTGGAGCCAGATTTCAGCCTCCATATCTAGATCAAATGTAAGAATATACAGAATGGTGATCCTAAATCCCAAAACTGCTCCGGGAGTACACAGAGTTAAAAGCCATCGTCCAGTGCATGTCTACTGGTTCTCAGACAACTTTGTATTAGCATTTAGTAGTTATTTCTGCCATGTCATGGAAGGCCTTGTTATTTTTTTTTGAATTTTAATTTTTTTAAACTTATTTTGCTTAAATTCAATTATTTAATATATTGTTTATCATTAGTTTCAGATGTTGAATTCAGTAATTTATTAGTTTCTTATAACACCTACTGCACATTACATCAAGTGCCCTCTGTAATGTCCATTACCCAGTTACCCTGTCCCCTTCCCTCCAGCAACCCTCAGTTTCTTTCCTATAGTTAAGAGCCTCTTATGGTTTGTCTCCCTCTCTGATGTTTGTCTTGTTTTATTTTTCCCTCCCTTCCCCTATGATCCTCTGTTTTGCTTCTGAAATTCCACATATGAGTGAAACCATATGATAATTGTCTTTCTCTGATTGTTGTATTTTGCTCAGCATAATACCTTCTAGTTCCATCTATATTGATGTAAATAGTAAAATTTCATCCTTTTTGATGACTATTATTCCATTGTATATATACACCACTTCTTCTTTATCGATTCATCTCTCAATGGGCATCTGAACTCTTTCCATATTTTGTCTATTGTGGACACTGCTGCTATAAACATTGGTGTGAAGGTGCCTCTTTGGATCACAATTTTGTATCCTTTGGGTAAATACCTAGTGGTGCAATTGCTGGGTCGTAAGGTAGTTCTATGTTTACTTTCTTGAGGAATCTGCATATTATTTTCTAGAATGGCTGTACCAGTGTGACTTCTCATCAAAAGTGTAAGAGGGTTCCCCTTTTTCTGCACTGTTGCCAGCATTTGTTGTTTCCTGACTTGTTAATTGTAGCCATCTGACTGGTGTGAGGTGATATCTCATTGGGGTTTTGATTTATATTTACCTGATGACAAGTGATGTTGAGCATTTTTTCGTGTGTCTTTTGGTCATTTGTTTTTCTTCTTTGGAGAAATGTCTATGTCTTCTTACCATTTCTTTTTTTTTTAATTAATTTTTTATTTTTTATAAACATATATTTTTATTGAATTATTATTTTTTTATTTTTATTTTTTTAGTTTGATAAGTTCTTAATAGATCTTGGGTACTAGCCTTTTATCTGACAAGATATTTGCTAATATCTTCTTCCATTTTGTAGGTTGTCTTTTGGTTTTGTCAGCTGTTTTCTTTGCTGTGAAAAAGCTTTTTATCTGGATGAAGTCCTGATAGTTCATTTTTGCTTTTGTTTTCCTTGTCCTTGGAGACGTGTCTGGCAAGAAGTTGCTATGGTCCATGTCAAAGAGGTTGCTGCCTGTGTTCTCTTCCAGGATTTTGGTGGATTCCTTTCTCACATTTAGGTCTTTCATCCATTTTCAGTCTATTTTTGTGTACAATATGAGAAAATGGTCCAGCTTCATTTTTCTGCATGTGGCTGTCCATTTTTCTCAACACAATTTGTTGAAGAGTCTTTTTTCCCACTAGATATTTTTTCCTGTCTTGTCAAAAATTAGTTGACCACAGAGTTGAGGGTCCATATCTGGGTTTTTTATTCTGTTCTATTGATCGATGTGTCTGTTTTTGTGCCAACCATACTGTCTTGATGATTAATTACAGTTTTGTAATAGAGCTTGAAGTCCAGCATTGTGATGCCACCAGCTCTGGCTTTCTTTTTTTTTTTTTTTTTATTTCCAGCATAACAGTATTCATTATTTTTGCACCACACCCCGTGCTCCATGCAATCCGTGCCCTCTATAATACCCACCACCTGGTACCCCAACCTCCCACCCCCCGTCCCTTCAAAACCCTCAGATTGTTTTTCAGAGTCCATAGTCTCTCATGGTTCACCTCCCCTTCCAATTTCCCCCAACTCCCTTCTCCACTCTAAGTCCCCATGTCCTCCATGCTATTTGTGGCTTTCTTTTTTGACATTCCTCTGGCTCTTCAGGTTCTTTTCTGGTTTCATGTAAATTTTAGGATTATTTGTTCCAGCTCTTTGAAAAATGTTGATGGTATCTTGATAGGGATTACATTGATTTTGTAGATTTCTCTGGATAGTATACACATTTTAACAATATGTTTTTCCAATCCATGAGCATGGTATGTTTTTCCATTTCTTTTTTTCCTCTTCAATTTCTTTCATACGTGTTCTGTAGTTTTCAGAGTACAGATCCTTTACCTCTTTGGTTAGCTTTATTCCTAGGTATCTTATAGTTGTTGGTGCAATTGTAAATTGTTAATTTCTCTTTCCTCTGTCTCACTGTTAATGTGTAGAAAAGCAACTGATTCCTATGCATTGATTTTATATTCTGCCACTTTGCTGAATTCCTGTATGAGTTCTGGCAATTTTGTGGTGGAGTCTCTTGGGTTTTCCATAAGAGTATCATGTCATCTGGAAAGAGTGAGAGTTTGACTTCTTTGCTACTTTGGATGACGTTTTTTTCTTTTTCTTGTCTGATTGCTGGGGCTAGGGACTTCTAGTATTGTGTAAAACAACAGTCGTGAGAGTGGACATCCCTGTCATGTTCCTGACCTCAGCTCTCAGTTTTTCACATTGAGAATGACATTCACTGTGGGCTTTTGGTATATGGCTTTTATGATATTGAGGTATGTTCGTCTATCCCTACACTATGGAAATTTTTAATCAAGAAAGTATGTTGTATTTTGTCAAATGCTTTTTCTGCATCAATTGAGAGAATCATATGGTTCTTGTCTTTTCTTTTATTAATGTAATGTATCACATTGATTGATTTGTGGATGTTAAACCACCCTTGCAGCCCAAAAATAAATCTCATTTAGTTATGGTGAATAATCCTTTTAATGTGGTGTTGGATCCTATTGGCTAGTATCTTAGTGAGAATTTTTGCATCCATGTTCACTGAGGATATGGGTCTGTAATTTTCTTTTTTGGTGGGGTCTTTATCTGGTTTTGAGATCAAGGTAATGCTGACCTCATAGAAAGAGTTTGGAAGTTTTCCTTCCATTTCTATTTTTTGAAACAGCTTCAGAAGATTAGGTATTAATTCTTCTTTAATTGTTTGGTAGAATTCCCCTAGGAAGCCATCTGGCCTTGGACTCTTGTTTATTGGGAGTTTTTTGATTACTGTTTCAATTTCCTTGCTGGTTTTGGGTCTGTTCTGGTTTTCTATTTCTTTCTGTTTCAGTTTTGATCATTTATATTTTAATTCCAGTTAATTGATATATGGTGTAGTATTAGTTTCAAGTGTAAATATAATAATTTAACATTTCCATACATCACCCTGTATTTATCACAACAAATGTACTCCTTAATTTCCATGATGTATTAAACCCATCCCATTTCCCCACCTCCCCTCTGGTAAGAAGGAGAAGTAAGTATTAATCAACAAAACTATTACCAAAACTACTAAGTCAAAATACATGGAAAGTCATGAAAGCCAAACTTTTTAAGAGATTCACCCTAAAGCCATGGGTGAGCTGAAAAGAAGATAGATATAAGAATAGAAACTGCATCTTGTCTTACTCACTGTAATGCTAAAGACCAAGTTGGAGACAGGCTGGTCAGGGCTTCTTATCTTGTTTAACTTAATTAAAAAGTCCAGGTAGACCAGATACAACTTGAGAAATCTATTATGGAAAAGAAGATTAGTGATGTTTTCAATATTTATTTTTTAAGATTTTATTTATTTATTGGACAGAGAGAGATTACAAGTAAGCAGAGACGCAGGCAGAGAGAGAGAGGAGGAAGCAGGCTCCCTGCTGATCAGAGAGCCCGATGTGGGACTCGATCCCAGGACCCTGAGATCATGACCTGAGCCAAAGGCAGAGGCTTAAACCACTGAGCCACCCAGGCCCCGTGTTTTCAATATTTTTTTTTTAAATCACAACTGTAGTATCAGTAATAATGGTTAGGAGTGGGTTATCATGGGACAGAAAGGTAATCTTCCTCCTTGTTGGTCCCTCATTTCAATTATTGTTGTCAGTGGAACTGAGTCATTTATGAGCATTGTAAAAGTAACAGTGTGTTACTTTTAACACATTGTTAAATGTGATCAGTGTCATGTGATATAAAGTCAATGTGGTCATTAACTTTATACTTCTTTTTTTGTGTATGTTAATACTATAATCATATTTCATCTAGGTACTCCCCAAAATATTTTGTGGATAATTGTCATTCGCAGCACTTGGTCACAGGGTTTTGGTTGCGGGGAAAAGGCAGGCTATCAAAATAGAATGGGCAAAAATGCTCCAGATAGAGTATTACATTTGAAAACATACATTGAAAACAGTAGTGCAATTATAGAGACCAAAAATTCTTACATGGACTTCAGAGTGAAAAATATGGATGAAGTTAAAAAATCAGGAAGCATTCAAGTACTGAAGATCAAGGAAAAATAATCAGAGGACAAAATGGCATAATTGAATGGGTATAGGCATAAGCTATAAAGATAGGAGATCAAAATTATTTCTACTTCTTACTAGCTGTGGTGTATAGACCTCAGTTTAATCACCTGAAAGATGGGATTTATAATGTCTAATTTACTGCTTTTTGACATATATATCAAATATAAAAGCATATAAAAAGTTTATAACAAAATATCTTACTAAATGGAGCAATTGACTGGCAAGCAGTCACTGAGATAGGGAGTAGAGGTAGATCAAGCCAATAGTCAGGCAAGAAAGTGAGATGTAAAATTCAGGTAGTTGGTATGTGTGCAAGCCATTTGCTCAGTTACAAGCAAACTCTGAAATGTATTTTTCTTTATTTTATATAGCTATAGATAATTCTGTTAATTTTAGTATATTTCTGCAGTATTCTGTAGCCTTGAGTACTTTGCCTAAAATACAGTTGATTAATAAATGGGCTGATTGAATAAATGAATAAAATAAGATGTAATGAAACACTGGACTTTCTGATGCACTGATGTCCCTCGTTCCAGCTTTAGGTTAGTTACTAGATAGCTGTGAGAGCTTAAGCAGGTGATTTAACCTCTGGAAGCAGTATGGTCAACTAGATTAAACAGTCTATAAAAAATGTAGCTGATTTAATTTTTCAAGTCATAAACAAAATATATTTTTAATTTTAGCCTTTTTTTTTTCTTAACTGTGAACATATTCTCCCAAACAGTTATGGCTTAGGGCCAATTGCCAATATTGGCAGTAAATGCCTATGGCATCATTAGATGTGCTATTTAAATAATATAAATTTACTACTAATTTATGTAAAAAATAATTTAAAAATGAAAAAGTTACAACCAAAAGATGTGGGATCTTGAAGCAAATCTACATGCCATTAATGTTACCTATACCATGTTTTGTCCCACCTAAAAAGGAAACTTGATAATGGATAAGTCAGTCACTGAGAGAGATTATCTTTCTGTTTTAAACAAAACAGGATTGATTACTGCTATCTGTATAATTAGCCACTGTTTGGCTGAAAACAAATGATAATCCATCTGGCAGTATTTTAAAACTTGTACATTTTATGTTATGATTGGTGGGCTTCATCATGTTAAGAAAGATTCACCTAGTTACAAAAGAATTAGTAAATAGGAATTTAAAAACATCATACCATAGACATAGCATTATATAACTTTTTTTTATTCCTTTTTTCAACAGAATAGTATTGAGTACATATTATGTTCCAGGTCATATTTTACATGCAAGTGTGAATGAGACACACATGGTCCCTCGAGCCTTCTTTCCAGGAAGTGATACAAGCAAGCAAGCAAGCATTAAATACATAAATAAATACTAATGACTTCCCAATAACGATGAGTACAAGCCAGTAATGATGTAATGGGGAATAACTAGTTACTGAGATTTATTTACCAGATAAAGAACAGGTGAAAGAATAAATGGCAGAATAAAAGTGATGATAACTGATAAAGGCTTTTGCAGTGTTTAGCTGCAGGGAAGTGGTGGTTCAGAATTAGGTGTAGGTCAGTAAAAAATGGACAAAATATTGGTGACATGTTTGGGGATATTATTGACAAGTTCTGCTCATGTAGTCAAGGAGGGAACTGAGAAAACAGGGATGCTAGGATCCACCCTAGCTATTTGTCTTAAGCTTCTGGGTCTATAGTTCTAATTACAGAGCTAAACTGAGGGAGAATGTAAACTGAGGGAGAACGTAAAGGAGGAAAATAAGGGTTTTCTTGGGGAAATTACATTAAATTTTGAGAATCTTTTATATAGTTCCTGGGGAGGTCAAGGAGACAGATGGATTTCTAGAAAAAGTGCAAAACTGTGGATACAGATTTTAGTGTAGCCCGTATAGCTTTGTAGTTCTGACTGACCGTCGGGGTTTTGTCCTCCTCCTCCTGGTTTGGCTTTCACAATCTGAAACATCATTGATTATACATTTTTAAACTATGTATTCCAAAGACTATTCCATCACTTTCATTGGCTTTGTATCATTAGCCTCAGGAAATTTACAGAACCTTTCCAATACTTAGACTGTAGTATAAAAAATAGTTTCATGCATGAATTAAACTGAAGAACATTTCTGCCTGAATCATGGGGCTCTCTCCACCCTGGAATTTTGGTCCTTTATCTGTAAAGAATACAACTTAGAAGTGTTTTAAATTAAAAAAAAATCAGCTCTGTTTGGGGGGGAAAAAAAAGTGTCTCAAATGGAATCACAGGAAATAGGAGAAACAAAGCAGAGATGTTCAGTTCAGCCTTTCAGGCCAACACTGTGTGCTTTCACTGGTATTGAGAGCCGTCAACTTAGGGCTCTGTTTATATGCCATAGGATTAGATTGTATCAAAGGTCCCCACTTGTTGCCTCAGGATGGAAATATCTCCTATGGATTCTGCTGGGTCTGAATTAGTTTTAGACTGCTGCCAATTCCAGAATTTGCAGGTGGTAACCTACACATGTGGGAACACCTGGATAGGCAGAGGTTAGAGATGGAGACAGAATCTGACAGTCAGAAATGTTCTGTGCAGTGCAGAGCAGTTACTCTGTGATTTGAAACACATGGTACAGAATCCGCAGACTGGAAAAACTATACACTGATAATTGAGATTTCACAGTATGACATTGCGCATCTCTTTTTTAGAATTACAGGCAAAGGTACTAATCTGCATTAGTATTTTCTAAATATTAGCTGAGAAATTAACTACTTATACTTTTGACCATTCAAGCTGTTTTTCTTTATACAAAATGAATAATAGGAATACCTGCATTATCGTCTCCAGACGATAAAGATTTTATTTATTTATTTGACAGAGAGAACACAAGTAGGCAAAGAGGCAGGCAGAGAGAGATGAGAAAGCAGGCTCTCTGCTGAGCAGAAAGCCTGATGCGGGGCTCGATCTCAGGACCCTGGGATCATGACCCGAGCCGAAGGCAGAGGCTTTAACCCACTGAGCCACCCAGGCGCCCCCCCCTTTTTTGTCCTTACTTTCAATATTCCCCTGAAATAAAAAGGTTATCATTTCAAAGGCTATTATAGTCAATGTGGTGATTATTCTCTCCTCTCAATTCATTCTTAAAATTTATTGAGTACCTACTGTATGCCAGGAATTATTGAAGGCACCTGGGACATATCAGCGAATGAAACAAAGATCTTTGCCTTATATTCTGTCAGTGAAGAGAGACATAAAACAGGTAAAAATTTTAAAAATGGGTAAAATATCCAAGATGTTAGAACTTGTAATGAACTATTTTAAAAAAGGAAAAGTAGTGGAGGATAATAGAGATTTGGAGCTTTGGGTGTGAGTGGTGATAGAGAAAGCGAGCAGGTTACAAGATGGACCTTATTAACAAGGGGACTTGGAGAAATATTCAAAGGAAGTGAGGGAATTAGTCATGCAGACATCTGGGAGAAGAGCCTTCTAGGCAGCAGGGAAATAGCAAACCCCTTATTTTGGGAGCATTCCTGGAACAGCACAGAGGCCAATGTGACTGGAGTGAATAGTGTTGGGGGAATAACATAAAGTTGAGGTCAGAGAGAGGACAGAGGACAGATGATGCAAAATTTTGTAAGCCATTGTAAGAACTTAGGTTTTTACTCAGCCTGTGATTCTCCTTTTGAGACTTCTCATAAAATCCACACAGCTCCTTTTCCCACCCGAGGTACCTCTAGTGGCCTAGAGCTTGCCAAGTCATATGATCCAAATGTCAGGATTACTTGTACCATGGCCTGGGCTGTGGAACTCTTTCGTGCTTTAGACCACTCTCAAGGATGACAGCTTTTCTCATCATTCAGTGAATGGTAGGAGAACTATCTATCACCAAGTGTGAATAGGCTCCTTTCAGAACCCAAAGAAACCTATTAGGTATTGTACTTCCACCTTAAGTACTTGCAGGTATGAGGTACAATAATATATCCTTTCAGTTGGAGGTAATATTCCAGCATCCTGAAGATCACTAAATTCCCGAACATGCCACTGATATATAGTGTTTATCTTCTATCATTCAGAGTACATGTGTTTTAGTAAGTCTTCAGCTGATATGCTATACGTTGCTTATTGGACACAGTTAATGTACTATCATTGATAAAGTGGCCAGTGTGATATTCTATAGAATGTCCAAGTAGTTTAGGTCCCTAAATGACCCATACTGTTTACCCAAGTCTTTGTTCATGTTTTTTTTTTTTTCTAAAAAAGATTCCACATCTGTCAAAGTAGCTTCAGTTGTGGCTAAATTTGTCATAATAACCCATTGGTGTCTTCTATTATTCGTTTTTTTATAGAAGGAGGACTTGTGGATGAAAAGGAGATATTCCATTGACTTTTTATTATGGCAGCTTCCTTTAAAATTGGAGTTATTTATACTTGATTTGTTTTTGTTGTATTACTATAGCGATATACTTGTTGGCTATCCACGTATCTTGACCTATGTTTTATTAACTGTCTCCTTGGTTCTCTGAAGTCAGTCCTGCCTTCTGCCTTCAAACGTATCCACTCTTCATTGTCAATATGCCTGTCTTGCTTTGAAGGCTAAGAATTACTCGGTCTCTATCCATTCAAAATCTTATCATGCCATTGCTATCCGTGAGCCCAATTCAGTACTCTACCATCTCTGAAGGAGATACAGCTGTCTATGGGGAGGGCCTTATTGCTTTGGAAAATAGTACAACTGACCTTTGAACAACATGGATTGAATTGCATAGTTCCACTTATGTGTGGGTTTTTTTCAATAGGTATTTTGTAAATGTATTTTCTTTTTCATAGGACTTAGTAACATTTTCTTTTCTCTAACTTACTTTATTATAAGAATACAGTATATAATACATTTACAAAATTGTGCTAATTGTTTATGTTATTGGCTTCTAGTTAACAGTAGGCTATTAGTACTTAAGTTTTTGCAGGGGATTCAGGAAGTTATAAATGAATTTTGACTGCAGGGGTTTGATACTTCTAACCCCTACATTGTTCAAAGTTCAACTGTGTGTATATTTTATGACCTCCTACAGAAGACTGAAATTTTCTGGTGTTACATAGTACATGCATTCTGACATGCACACTTCTCTAAGGCTTTTAATCCTTTTCTCTACCATCTGTCACAGTTATTCCAGCATTTCTACCTCATTTTAGGTAGGTCATAATTTTCACCAAGCTTCCAGCTTCCAAGTTCTAAACTATCAGCAACACATTAGCTTCACTTTTTTCTAAGGTCCTTGCCACAGAGTTAAATACTGCATCATGAAATAATGCTGATAAACTTTCCTTTGTTCAACTTTATGTCCCTTTTCTCTAGGTCCATCATTTTCAGAATCCATTCCATAAATACACACCAAACTTCTATTTTCTGTAGATGGTTACCGGGTCTTCCACTCATATACTCCTGGATACAACCCTTCCACCATGGGAATCTCAACATTCCCAGAATATGCTGTCATTAAACCATAGTTATTGGTCTAGTGATGAAAAAGTTAGGAAGAGGTAAATCCTCATGGATACATGCATTATCTTGGAAGGAAGAGACCTCTGTATCATCTTTAAAAAAGGGATGAAAATTAGGTCACATCTGCAGATTTTCAAGTGCAAAGAGCCAGATGTATTTATCTCAAGTCTCAAATTCCCTTCCTTTCCACTTAGAGCCTAGATTGAGAATTAAACCTTCCTTGGAACTCTGCTGCCCTTCTAATTACATCCTATGTCTTATCCTCTGTTTTATTTGCCCTTTAGTTCTAGGAGAAGAGCATCTGCTTACGTATTTCAAGAAAGTCCTCTAGTTTTCCCATTTCACCTAAAATTATTCATTATCCTTATTTCTGAATTGTTCTCCTCTGATGTATTTGTGGTTCTATATAATTAGTATTTTTCTCTACCTTCTCAAATGCCTGATGTATTGTATATGGGACTGTATCCTCTTTTTACTAAGATTATTCTACATCTGTCAGATGTATAACAGTGGCACCACTAGCATTTGCCAAGGGCTGTCAGTATGCTGTCTACCACCAGTGATTGCATGTTCATGCCAGTCAGTCAGCTGGTGGTTGAGCTCCCAAATCCTATTTTAGAGTCTGCTTCCTAGGACCACACTTAGGATCAATTCTAATTCTGTCAGAATCTGAAATGGGAGATTTTAGTGTGGGATACAGACTACTTTCAGGAATAAGGAAAGCAGGATAGACCAGAGGTAGAAGTTGAAATATGACTGAGTTGTAAAAGATGCCTTGGCTGAGGTTACTAGGAACTCCAGAAATAAGATAGATCCTTTGAGTTGTCCAGAGTTCAAGCAAGAGGAATTGGCCTCTGTACTCCTGCACTGAATATTCATTAGATGCAAATTATCACTGGAGATGGGGCATAACCTTGGCACATCAGCTCCTGTCCATGATTCAGATCAGGAAATCTGGGGAGAATGACCCAGCTGCGATCTCTAAGCAGCCAATACCCCTGGCATCTGGGGGAATGAACACCTTAGTGCTAATAAGGGATCTTGGCAGCAAGTAAAGTGCTAGTACATCAGCAGAGATACAAAATGCTCCTGGTAAGGCAGGTTTTAGAAGATGGAACTTAGTTTTAGATGTGTCCACTAAGAAAGGTCTGTTTGACATTCAAATGGAGATTTGATTAGGCAGTTTGATATGAGTCTAGGGTATGGTAAAGAAGTTGGATTCAAAGAAAAAGTATTCCAATGATTTCTGTGTATATGCTTCTAAGAGCTGCAGGGCCAATGGCTACTTAAATTCTCAGACTGTATATTATTGTGCTCCTGTTACCTTATGTTAGTCTCTCACATTGAAATATAAACTCTGCAAGTTTTTGGTTCATTATCCTGTTCTTTGGTCTATCATAGAGTAGAAACTTCAAATATATGAAGTTTCTACTCTATGTTATTTTGTGATAACAAAAATACACAAATCAACTGGACCCTAAACAAATTTCTAATGCAGTCTTTCCCCTTTCCCCCAATCACCTAGAACTTCTTTCTTCAGCCTCATTCTGCTCCTTTTCCTTTCTTTGCTTGGCCATGAACTTCTCTGTATTTTGCTTATGACGTGTACTCTTGCAGTGATTTGTCATTGCTTTTTCACCTGAGTAGAAGAGGGAACAAATTGGACAGAAGAATCCAGCCTTCGGTACAAGGAAGTCTAAATCTTCAGGGACATCCAGTACCACTGATTTCCCTAAAGAAGAGTCCTCAAATCCTGGCCCAGTAGGAGTATATCTTTACTTCAGACATGTAATTCATGTCTCAGACTCACACATGTAATTAATTAAAATATATATGGATATAATATTTTGAATTCCTTTTTTTACATTATTATTGGATATGGGGGCTGCTTTTTATAAAAACTACCTTAGAATTCAGAATTCTTCCAGAAATATGGGGGTTTAAGCTTAGACTTAACTAAGAATGTGATATAGCTTGATATATTTTTAAACCATTCTTGATACGATTTGGTACTTTCTACATTAAGAATTTTTAGAAAAAAATTATAATACATGAATGTATGTATAGTAAGCTTGTTGAAAGAAATTGTAATAATCCTTACTTACTAGGAAAGGCTATATTGATGTACTTTACTAATTTTGAAAAAAAGAATATGAACTATATAATTTTTAGCAATAATTTATTATCAAACATAATCAAGTATTTTCATCTGTAGCTTACCTATTTCTGAAGAAGAGTTTTTTCAGATACTATTGCTTGATACATTATAAGCATATTATAAAAGTTAGCCTATCTTACTGTTCTCTCTAAAAATTAAATGTCTTTATTTTGATTAAGTTGAACTTAAAGAAACTATTATTAAGTAATAAAATGAAGTAGGGCATGCTTTTCATGGTTTCCTCCAAAGTTACTAATTTCCAATTTGTGAAGAGCCCGTCTAAATTACAGCTCATATAATAAAGACACCATATTTTGAGATCAATGACTTGACAAGAGAATAAACTATTAAAAATGCAATCTGTATGTATTTTCAGAGTTAAGTATTAGTGTGAAAATTTGAGGAGTTAGTAAATTGGTGGAGTAGGACTGTTTACTAGGCTATAATGATATTGTAGATACAATGATAGTTAAAAGAAAAACCCTTGAATCATTTAGCATGGAAAATAGTACATATAATGTTTTTTAAATACAGAGCAAAGTTATGATTCATGTAAAATAGACTAGCTCAAGATATATAAAAGGTTAAGGGTTTCTGTTAGAATATCATTCTGACAGCTGAATCTGCTAAGAATTGTATAAATAATTTTTACAGAAGTATTATTCACTCTAGTTTGTGAGAACCTTATTTTACTTCCTGTGGACTGAAATTTGAAGGAATGATATATTTAGACATAGGTGGGTGTATGTCTTTAGTGAGTTAGAGATGACCAGATTTTATACATAGACTTCTATTGTCATTAACCATAAGCAAGGCTTTGTGATCAGCTATTTAAGGAATATTGCTAGGACAATATTCCTTATATGACTCAATATTCCAACATGATGCAATAATCTTTATTCTTATAATTGTGTTTAGAAACAGTTATGCTGAAAAACAGCATGCAAATATGGGAAAATGACAAAAAAGTCTCTTTTTAAATTAAATTTTTTTAAAAGATTTATTTATTGAAAGAGAGAAAACACCTGGGGTGGAGGGGCAACTGGAGAGGGAGAGTCCTAAACAGACTCCACACTGAGTGCAGAGCCTATCACAGCTCTGTCTCAGAATCCTGAGATCTCAGAAACATGAACCAAAACCAAGAGTTGGACACATAGCTGACTGCACCACCCAGATGCTCTTCTTCTGTCTCTCTCTCTCTCTTTTATTCTTAAATAAGCTAGAATCACTCCATATATAACTATATATTAGACCAAAAATGCATTTTATTTCAACAAGTATATTTTGAGTGTGTACATATGACATTTTAATAGTTTCTGGATTAATGGAACCTAATGTGTAATTTCAGAAGGCATACAGATAAGAGGAAGAGACAGAGTCTTCATAAATAACCATTGAACCATAGTAAGTATAAGTAGGTTGTGAGGCAATCTATAATGAAATACAGAATTTTAAGTGAATTTATAAAGATTTACTCTAGTTGTGGACATCACTAATGGCTTCTTAGAGGGAGACAGGGGTTTGAGCCAGTTTTCAAAGAATAAAAACAAAAATTAGCTGGTGAAGGGAATTCTATGGGAAAGGACATCTATAAAGATTCACTGCCAACCCACTAGATGGAAGAGAGATACCAGAATTTGTTTTATCTTCATAAAGGGTCTAGATCTCATTGTAAAGAAGAAGAGTGTGGAGGATTATACAGCTAATTACTTAGCATGTTTACAATTTCAACTTATTTACTGCCTAATACCGTGTCAGAGTAAGCTTGCAAAAGAAAACCATGGATTCAGTTTAGAGTATTGTGGAATTTAGATATTCGATGACTGTTCATTGTAAATACTATTACTAGTAATAGCTACCATGAATCAACTGTTGGTTTTATACCAGGGCTGGAACTTTTTTTTTTTTTAAGATTTTGTTTATTTATTTGACAGAGAGAGATCACAAGTAGGCAGAGAGGCAGGCAGAGAGAGAGGAAGGGAAGCAGGCGCCCTGCTGAGCAGAGAGCCCGATGTGGGACTCGATCGCAGGACCCCGAGATCATGACCTGAGCTGAAGGCAGCGGCTTAACCCACTGAGCCACCCAGGCGCCCCTGGAACTTTGTTTTTTTACAGGGATTGATTTATTTATTGTTTGTGTAATGAACATCTTTCATGGACTGTTGAGGAGATTAAAGTTTAGAGAAGGAATCAAAGGAAAAATTAAGCCTGTCTCATATATTTGAAACTTACCAAAGAGATGACAGTTGAATTTGTGTACATGAATATAATTGCTAAGGAAGAGTGCATATATAGTGAGAAAAGAAGACTGATTATTAAGCCTGGTTCACCCTTTTTTTGTATAGGGATGAGATGACAAAAGGTAGAAATAGAAGTGGAATTCCTAGTAACTAGACAAGGAAGAAGTGTGTCTTTTCTGAAACAGAGAAATGTCTATGTGTGGCCAAAAACAATAACCCTTATACAAAGGTGTGATCCAGAAATATTAGAGCCAGATGAGTACAAGAACGGTGAAATGAATGCAAATAGAGATCAAAATGGTAAGAGAAGGTGGTTTCTACCATTGACTCATTTCTACTATTTATGTCAAGGGGCTTAGGTGACTAGAAGCCATTTAATGGTCCAGAGACACAGTAAAGAGATGTGAGAATTTGTTTCTCTTTCAGGGAGAGACACCAAAAAGAAAACAATCCAAAAACATGACTGAAAATGAAAATTCATAGATATTTGAAGAGTGGTATCTCTGTCAGTGCCCTGAGAGGAAACAGATGGCATACTCTAACTGGGTAATTTGAGAAAAATTCAATGAAGTGTTTATGAAACTATAAGAGACACTAACCCCGGGATTAGTAATAGCTGAAATCTATGCATGCCCCTAACTCCAAGAGGAAATTATTCCCAGAATTCAGAGTGAACAAACTGCTTAAAGAAGAATAATAGATAAAAAGTACATTATTCGGTCAAGGGATGCTGCCAACATTTGGGAACCCCATTTGAAGAAAGACAGTAGAATACACAATTGAGCTTTACTTTCCTCCTTTCCTTGACCTTCTGTTAGTGGTCCTCATTGGCCAAACCTAACCATAAGCTGTAGGTTAAGAGAATTGATTAGTGTAGATCAAACAGATCAGCCTCCTGATATAGCAGAGTTGAGAAGGGTTAATAAAACTAAATTTTGTAAGACTGCACACAGAAGTCTGGTGTTAGCAGCAATCTGTCCTCTTAACACTCTTCCTAAGGGTGTAGGAGCACCAGTCAGTTATGCATCCAGTTCTTGGTTTCAGCTCAGGTTGTGATCTCAGGATCCCGATCTTGGGGTCTTGATCTCAGGGTTGTGATCAAGCCTCCCATCAGGCTGCACACTCAAAACAGGATCTGATTGGCCTTCTCTCTCCCTCTCACTCTGCCCACACAACTCTCCCCACCACCTGGTGCCATGTACAATCTCTTTCTCTAAAATAAATTTTTTTTAAAGACTCTTGCCAAAGGTCACACACAATAGATGTACATTAAGAGGAGAAGAACAATAAAAAGATAAGAGTTCTAAGGAGAAGATTCTTAAGAACACCAAACTTTAAGAGATAGGCAGAAGGACATCTAGGTTCTTTCCATAGTTTGGCTATTGTGGACATTGCTGCTATAAACATTCGGGTGCATGTGCCCCTTTGGATCACTACGTTTGTATCCTTAGGGTAAATACCCAATAGTGCAATTGCTGGGTCATAGGGCAGTTCTATTTTCAACATTTTGAGGAACCTCCATGCTGTTTTCCAGAGTGGCTGCACCAGCTTGCATTCCCACCAACAGTGTAGGAGGGTTCCCCTTTCTCCGCATCCTCGCCAGCATCTGTCATTTCCTGACTTGTTGATTTTAGCCATTCTGACTGGTGTGAGGTGATATCTCATTGTGGTTTTGATTTGTATTTCCCTGATGCCGAGTGATATGGAGCACTTTTTCATGTGTCTGTTGGCCATCTGGATGTCTTCTTTGCAGAAATGTCTGTTCATGTCCTCTGCCCATTTCTTGATTGGATTATTTGTTCTTTGGGTGTTGAGTTTGCTAAGTTCTTTATAGATTCTGGACACTAGTCCTTTATCTGATATGTCATTTGCAAATATCTTCTCCCATTCTGTCAGTTGTCTTTTGATTTTGTTAACTGTTTCCTTTGCTGTGCAAAAGCTTTTGATCTTGATGAAATCCCAATAGTTCATTTTTGCCCTTGCTTCCCTTGCCTTTTGCGTTGTTCCTAGGAAGATGTTGCTGCGGTTGAGGGCAAAGAGGTTGCTGCCTGTGTTCTCCTCAAGGATTTTGATGGATTCCTTTCGCACATTGAGGTCCTTCATCCATTTTGAGTCTATTTTTGTGTGTGGTGTAAGGAAATGGTCCAATTTCATTTTTCTGCATGTGGCTATCCAATTTTCCCAGCACCATTTATTGAAGAGGCTGTCTTTTTGCCATTGGACATTCTTTCCTGCTTTGTCGAAGATTAGTTGACCATAGAGTTGAGGGTCTATTTCTGGGCTCTCTATTCTGTTCCATTGATCTATGTGTCTGTTTTTGTGCCAGTACCATGCTGTCTTGATGACGACAGCTTTGTAATAGAGCTTGAAGTCCGGAATTGTGATGCCACCAACGTTGGCTTTCTTTTTCAATATCCCTTTGGCTATTCGAGGTCTTTTCTGGTTCCATATAAATTTTAGCATTATTTGTTCCATTTCTTTGAAAAAGATGGATGGTACTTTGATAGGAATTGCATTAAATGTGTAGATTGCTTTAGGTATGAATGGATCAAGAAGATGTGGTATATATACACAATGGAATACTATGCAGCCATCAAAAGAAATGAAATCTTGCCATTTGCGACAACATGGATGGAACTAGAGCGTATCATGCTTAGCGAAATAAGTCAAGCAGAGAAAGACAACTATCATATGATCTCCTTGATATGAGGAAGTGGTGATGCAACATGGGGGCTTAAGTGGGTAGGAGAAGAATAAATGAAACAAGATGGGATTGGGAGGGAGACAAACCATAAGTGACTTTTAATCTCACAAAACAAACTGAGGGTTGCTGGGGGGAGGGGGTTTGGGAGAAGGGGGTGGGATTATGGACATTGGGGAGGGTAAGTGCTTTGGTGAGTGCTGTGAAGTGTGTAAACCTGGTGATTCACAGACCTGTACCCCTGGGGATAGAGTATTATGCCTCCATCAGAAAGGATGAATACCCAACTTTTGTAGCAACATGGACGGGACTGGAAGAGATTATGCTGAGTGAAATAAGTCAAGCAGAGAGAGTCAATTATCATATGGTTTCACTTATTTGTGGAGCATAACAAATAGCATGGAGGACATGGGGACTTAGAGTGGAGAAGGGAGTTGGGGGAAATTGGAAGGGGAGGTGAACCATGAGAGACTATGGACTCTGAAAAACAATCTGAGGGTTTTGAAGGGACGGGGGGTGGGAGGTTGGGGTACCAGGTGGTGGGTATTATAGAGGGCACGGATTGCATGGAGCACGGGGTGTGGTGCAAAAATAATGAATACTGTTATGCTGGAAATAAAAAAAAAATTAATAAAAAAAAAAAAGAGATAGGCAGAAGATCTCTCATTTTTCATTTGTCCACAGAGGATGGCAGCCTTTCCTTTCTGTCCTTTCTACTCCCTACTCTTTATGTAGTCCTTGGAAACTAGTTATGGTTTTATATATATAAGTTAAAGATAAATGCATTATCAGTTTTATCATATACATCAATGTAGTTATAGAAAACAAAAATCAAAATGAAGACATTTTGTGAATGCCTCATCATTAGTGATGTGAAATAAAATTTATAATGGAGATGTTGGGAGAAGTGACTTTTTTTTTAAGATTTTATTTATTTGTCAGAGAGAGTGCACAAGCAGTGGGAGTGGCAGGCAGAGGGAGACGCAAGCTCCCTACTGAGCAAGGAGTCCATCCTGGGACGCTTGGATTATGACATGAGCTGAAGGCAGAGGATTGACTGAGCCAAAAAAGCTTCCCAACATTTCAAAAGGATGGAGGTATAAATGCTACCTGAAGAATTGGAAGCTATAAATGTAGGTTTTCCTTTCAAGAAATGTGATGCTAAATAGTATCTTGATAGAAAAAAATTGGACAAAAGACGATTCTTCCTTAGGATGCAAGTATAATATAATGTAATATATTTCTAAACTCAGCAACAATGGAATAATAAGGCATTCCTTAAGTAAGGAAGACATTGGAGAAGAGATTGGGAAAGAGTGATGAGCGGAGTTTCTAGAAGAGATGCATGAAGTGTAGGTACAGATTTGAGGATGCAGATGACAACAGAGTTAGCTCCTCAGTAAACAAATGGGATATTTCTTTCTTTAATGCCAAAAGATTTATTGCTCTGGGGAAAAAATGAAGAGAAATAAAGTTGAGAAATGAAAACATAATGTATAAACAAAGTGTCAGTGATAGAGAAATTTGGTCATCTGGGTAAGTGTGAGCTTTATACAAGATTATTGTAATTAAGTGATTTCTGTTGCAAGGAATAGAGATTCACTTGAATTATTTTAACTAATTTGATAATTTGGGGGTTACATGGAGATAAAGTCATGACTCATACCAAAGTTAAAAAAAAAAAAAAGAAAAGGTAATCAGACCTTGGGAAGGAAAAAAAGATAATAGGTCCGGAGCTTCTCAGGAACAAAAACAAATCACTCAGAATCCAAAATCCAAGTCTGTAGACTCTGGGTGTGGTTTTTAGTGCTGGCCATCAGGTAACACAACTCCTTTATAAAAAAAAAAAACAAAAACATATATACATATATATACATATATATGTATATATATACTTTTTCCACTATGAACTGAATATTTGTTTTTCTGCTACTCAGTTGAAAATATTCTGAGCAGCTTTGCTAGAAGCCGTTGTCCAGTGTTGGCAAGTACTTTGCATTAAGCTGCTAGAAACCATGAGAATAGAAGTACAAAGAGTCCAAGAAAGGTACCAAACACAGAGCTTCCATTATCATCTCCCTATGCAGTCATGGATGCCTTTCTCTCCTGTTAGGAGGTGTGATAAAGCACAGAACATTGTCGAACAGGGAAGTTCACTCAACTCCTAATCCCCAGAGTTTTTACTGGGGCTTGATCACATTCTGCCTATCTTTAGCCCTTTCAGAGGTTGGCTAATATATTTTAGTCTCCAGTCTCTCTGGAGAAACAACTGATACTGCACAAATCAAAACTGCCATTATATATCATGTTGTCAGATAGTCTAGTGGCCAAAGCTCCCATGTAAACAAAGATATTCCTAAGAGATGTGATATTCCAAGGGCCTAGGCATCATCACCAGGTATTGGAGGGCAAAAACCAGAGTTTAATTCTTCACTACACAAATGCAAAAGTCATAAACTCGTATATGTTACAACTTGATTGTATCTCAAAAGATTTTTATTGAGTGAGAATACTCAAAGAGAGAAGAGTAGGTACTGTTATGATCTCATTTATATGAAGTTCAAAACTGCACTAATTCTGATCTATTGTGTTAGAGCTCAGAAGAGTGTTAATTGATGGAACTTGAGCTTGGCTGAAAAGCACATGAACACTTTCTGGGTGATGTAAATTATCCAAACCTTAGTAGGGAGAGTTGTTATACATACATAGTTATGTACCTTAAATTACATAGGTATGGTCTGATGGAATTTTTCCTCAGTGAGAAAATAAGCTGAATATATAATATTATTGCTAAGTCTGTATGGTATGACTGTGTTGAATATGAAAGAGCATATTTAAGAGGTCTGATTCCTAGAAACAATCCTAAGGAAATTTGTCTGATGCTTCTGGCCATATAAAATATGAAGTCATGAAAAATAGCAAAGGCTTGATCTCATTTATTTCAACCACTTTAATAAAGCAAGGTCTTTTTCCTTTCCTAGAAATTTAGTGAGGCAAAAGTAATAGTCCCATTTTTCAACTATTCCACTCCAAAACATTACTAAATTGGTTTATTAACATGACATATGCATACTGATTCTAAAAATTTCCTACCAGGAGAAATTATTTCTTGTGCAACAAAATTCTAGTTCTTTTATTAACATTAGAGAAACTCTGATCATTGCAAAGTGATAATACCAAAGATAATATTAATTATCCTCAAAATAACTTTTATACAATAGAAAGCACACACATTGGTTTTATTTCATTTTATATGTTTAAAATATCTTATTATATGGAAATTTGCATATGTTTTGTTTAAATTAGATCTGATCTGTAGAAAATTTCTTTTAATAAGCATCCTTTTTTATATTGCTAAGATTAATTTGGATATCATTTGCATAAATTTCTTTTGAGTCAGTAAGAATGAACTCAGAGATCCTGCAATGCTCCAAATATAATAATTATAGCAATATCTTCCAGAACTTTTTTCACTAAAATGATCATCCTATCACCTGGTATACATATATTCATAAAAAATTATAAAGGCTTAATTTCTGAATTACTCCTATGTTAAATAGATTTTGATAAATATTTATTTTGGTAAATAGGAAAAATTGGTTTGCTAGAAGTTCATAAACATTGTAAATGAGAAGTTTGGGTGAGAGTAAAGATTGTCACACATCACATGAAGAAGTGAGAGTGATAAGAATGTGGAGGTCCTGCAAAGTATTGTCAGGCTTTATAAAAAATTTCTCTGTCTATGATAACCTCCAAGCAAAACGACCAATACAGCAGGGTATGCATCAGAAGGAATAATATCTATTATATGAAATCATTTCACATTAATACTGGCTAAAACATGGAAAACAAGGTAGTAAAAGGGGCTATTTAAAATAAACACATTGGTCATGCATGAGCCCTTATAAAAATTTCCTACCTCAAATTTATAATAATCAGGTTAAGCCTTTCTATGAGCTTTTATTTTCATACCTCAAATATATCTCAACTATGGGTAACTGCCAGCTTATGAATATTTGTAGAACATTTCCTAGTTTCTCATGCAAGATAAACTCTGAAGAATTTCATGGACAGAGAGTTTGATTTTGCATGAGTCCCAGTTGCATATTTCCTAAAAGTGAAGAGATGTTAAATTGAAATCACAACACTGCTTGGGTCCAAAGTGAATTTGGATTATATACCATCCAAAAAATGATTGATTGAGGTGTGGAAGTATGTTCTTATGTCATCATGTTTCTATGAAATACTTTACAATTTTTCTCTATGAATCATAAAAGTATATATTTTTTTCTAATCTGATGACATTTTTATTAGTAAAAATTTGAGGGACTGAAGAGGATCATAATCATGAGCCATTGAAGTGTGGTTCCAGTAGAGGTTCTCCCCACCCACTAAGATACATATAGAAACAATATTGGACTTCATGTAGGCAGATGTTTAGGCTTTTTTTTTAAGATTTTATTTATTTATTTGACAGAGATCACAAGTAGGCAGAGAGGCAGGCAGAGAGAGAGGAGGAAGTAGGCTCCCTTCTGAGCAGAGAGCCCGATGCGGGGCTCAATCCCAGGACCCTGAGATCATGACCTAAGCCAAAGGCAGAGGCTTAACGCACTGAGCCACCCAGGTGCCCCATGTTTAGGCTTTTAATAATATTTTATCCTAAGTTTAGAACTGGGATTCTGTATATACATTAAGCCCTATTTTTGTACATGAAACCTTACATTTTTAATGTTTTTATCTTGTTTTAAAATTGAAGTGAAAAATTTTTTAAAGATTTTATTTATTTATTTATTTGACACAGAGAGAGATCACAAGTAGGCAGAGAGGCAGGCAGAGAGGGGGAAGCAGACTCCCCGCTGAGCAGAGAGCCGTATTGTGGGGGGATCCCTTGATCCCAGGACCCTGAGATCATGACCCCAGCTGAAGGCAGAGGCTTAACCCATTGAGCCACCCAGGCACCCCAGAAGTGAATTTCTAAGTGATTTTTCTAACTTAAAATTAATGAAAAGAGGGGAAGCCTGGGTGGCTCATTAGTTATGCTTTTGCCTGTGGTGCAGGTCATGATCCTGGCATCAGGAGATAGAGCCCTGCATTGGGCTCTCTGCTCAGCATGAATTCTGGTTCTGCCTCTGCCCCTACCCCTGCTCATGCTCTCTCTCTCTCTCTTAAATAAACACAATCTTCTTCTTCTTTTTTTTTTTAAGTGATGAAAGCATACAGCAAAACATATCACTTCTGATATCTGATATCTTAGGCAATAATTTTAAATAGAATAACTAAATATATTTTGAGTGATGATACAACAAAAACATGACGGTAGAGACTGGCATTAGGAAAGAGCATGAATAGTTTACCTCTGGTATCAGGCAAAGTGGGGGGTTAGAGATGAGTTTGGTAGTCTGCTGAAATTTAACTTTGATTGGTTCTTTTTCCTCCACTAAGGTGGAATATCATAAATTGAGCCTTTGTTTTGAGAAGCAGAGATAGAGGTTTGAGTGAAGAGGAAAAGAAATTAAATAGTCCCATCTGATATTAGGGAGTGAGAACATATGATTGCTGGACATCATTAAGGATCCACTTGAGCTTTATTGGTTGCCATGACTTTAAAGAGAAATTAGTTCAAATTAGACCTGTCAAAGCCATTGCGTTTTGCCAGCTAGTGCAGACCTAAAGGAGGTTGATAGAATCAGGGCATAATATCAACAGAATTACTGGAGAAGAGATACAATCAGGAAAAGGTGCATGCAAAACACTGCAGAAGCTGACTGTGGAATATATTTAGGTGAGATCTGGAGAAAGCAATAAAACAATGAGAAAAAGTAAAAATAATCACATCATCCATGTGCATGCTATATAATAAATATGTATGCTATATTGTCCTATAAATTGTGATAAAGAAGTGAGTTGTGGAAACAGCTCTAAGAAACAGTTGGCTTGGACTGAGATATCCGTTTAGGACCTACTGTCTCCTGTAGAGGTGGTGATAATTATACTTTTAATGAAAACATGTAAATCCGAGGTTAGGCTTATTTCCCGACGAGGCTACCGGGTCCCAGTTTTATATTAGTAGAAATGCTCTAGGTAATAATTTTTAGTATGGAGTCATTGAATAAGTTCATTCAGTGGAATGAATCATTGAGTAAATGTACCTTACATTTTCTGCTATGGCTAGAGAATTCAGCTAATCACTAAGATGAGCTTTGTTTACTTTTCAATGGAAAGGTCTTAACGCCTCACTAAATATTTTGTCCGCAGCATGGAGGACTTTATATATCACCATGCCCTTCAAGCTAACACTTCCTAATGCATTCTAATGAAAAGTGAACTAAAGAGGATTGAAGAGAGATGTAGAATCAGTCTCAACTAGTTTTCAGCATGGAGCCATTTCCTATCAAGTATCTAGTTTGTGTTTTATTTGTGTATTT
This sequence comes from Mustela erminea, assembly GCF_009829155.1. NCBI lineage: Eukaryota > Metazoa > Chordata > Mammalia > Carnivora > Mustelidae > Mustela > Mustela erminea. Next base: position 133,245,753 of record NC_045619.1, read on the forward strand.
TTTATTAAGTGCCTACTAGTTTCAAAACACTTGCCTAGGACCAGTTATCCCCTAGTACCATGTTCAAACATAAGGTCCCGTGTGTCATGCCTTGTATGTAGGTTACTGGAAATTCTGAGATTCTGTTAGTAATACGGGTAGCTGCCTCCAAATGAGTTTAAATTAACTAATTACTTGTCTTATGATAAAATAAATTTAAAACTTTAAGTTGCATTTTTGTCAAATGCATCAGAGGTCTTATTTTCCCCCAGCCTTATGGAGGTATGATTGACAAATAAAATTGTATATATTTAAGGTATAAAACATGATGATTTGATATATGTATACATGGTGAAATGATTACCACAGTCAGGTTAATTAACCATCCATCACCTCACCTCATTGCTGTTTTATATATGTGTGGTAAGAACACTTATAATCTACTTTCCTAACAAATTTGAAATGTACAGTGTAGTTTTAATAAATTATAGTCACCAGGCTGTACGTCAGATCCCCAGAACTATATTTACCTTGTAATGGAAAATTGATATTCTTTATCCAGTAGCTCTCCGTCCCCCCATCTTGTATCCCCTAATAATCACTTCTGCACTCTGTTTGTTTTTATGTGTATAACTTTTTGGATTCCGTGTGTAAGTGATAGATACCATACAGTATTTTGTCTTTCTCTGCCAACTATGAACTCTGCCATCAAATGAACTAAGTGTAAGGCAGAACTTGTAGATATCATCTGTTGTCTAGTGGATCTTACTGTGAAAGAATACTTGTAGTTTTGTTTTCAAAAAACATATGGTGGACTTCAGTACTAATTAAAATACTTAAGAGAAATATAGTTAACCCTTGGACAACATAGGTTTGAACTGCACAGACCCATTTATATGTGGCTTTTCATATAGTACAGTAATGTAAATGTATTTTCTCTTCCTTATGATTTTTTCTCATGATTTTCTTTCTTTTTCATTTTTTTTATTGTGCTATGTTAGTCACCATAATATACATTGTTAGTTTTTGATGCAGTGTCCCAAGATTCATTGTTTATGTACAACACTCAGTGCTCCATCGACATTTTCTTTAGCTTACTTTACTGTAAGAATACATTATATAGAACATATAACATACAAAATGTGTGTTAATTAACTCTTCATGTTATTGGTAATACTTCTAGTCCACAGTAGGCTATTGCTAGTTAAGTCTAGGGAGTTAAAAGTTATGTGTGAATATATATATATATATATATATACACATATATATATATATATATATTTTTTTTTTACACTGTATGGGGACTGGTACTCCTAACCCTTGAGTTTAAGGCTCTATTGTGTATCACTCCATAGTCCATGTGATCAACCATCATTAAATGACTTTTGTCCAGGTGTTCAATGAATCTTAATCGGGGAAAAAGAGTTCAGGCTTTTTCTCATAGATTTAGATAATCTGCCAGTCTTTGAATTTTTATATTAAGTTCACCATTACCTCACTCTGTTCTATTATGTTATATACATACTTTATTATAATAATTATTATTATTAATAGTAGTAGTAGTAATATATAATAATAGAGTGTACATTCCCAAGTCTTGTAGCCTGTTACTTCCAGCTATTTGGATAGTAGGTGGCAGCAGCTGGAGATCAGCATGTCTCTCCATCTACATGCCTCAGTCATCATCTCTGGAAAAAGATTACATTTCCAGCATGGCTCCAGCACCATAGAGAGTACACCCATCACATCCAGCTGCTGTTTGTGATATTAACTGCTATACTTATGTAACATTTTCTCAGTTCCTTGTTCTTCCAGCCTAAGAGTTAACAGCTTTCTGTCCTCGAAGTCTGTATTTTTCTTTCCTTTCCTTCCCTTTTCTTTTCTTTTCTTTACAGTGTTCCAAAATACATTGTTTATGCACCACACCCAGTGCTCCATGCAATACATGCCCTCCTTAATACCCACTACCAGTCTGTATTTCTTTTACTGTCTCTAGTTAGGTTCTCAGATTTTCTGCCAACTGTGTAACCAATTCACTGTAATAACGTCCCTCCCCTATATTTTTAAAAAATATTTTATTTATTTATTTGACAGAGAGCAGAGAGCAGGGCAGGGGGTGGGGAGAATAGAGGGGCAGAGGAAGAAACAGACTCCCCGCTTAGCAGGGAGACTGATGTGGGGCTCAAACCCAGGCCCCAAGTTCATAACCTGAGCTGAAGGCAGACTATTTACCAACTGAACCACCCAGGAGCCCCTGTGTCCCTTCCCTTTAAATGCTGGTTTCTGTTTTTCTTGCTTGACCCTGAAAGGTAAAAACTTACAGGTTTCACTGATTCTTTTAGACCAAAATAAACTGATAAACATTCATTTATTCATTTAATAAATATTTATTAACTTCCTCTTTGTGGTTAGGTACCACATAGGGTTTTGGTAATATATCTGTGAACAAAAAGTAGGCACAGTCTCTGTCCTTATGAAACTCAGACTAATAAGTCAACAGAACTGTAAGAGGTAGTACGGAAATTATTGATGTTGGACTGACTGTGAATGAGGTTTGGGGTAGGGAGGAGATAGCTCTTGCATATATGGATAGATATTTGTGCAACTGCTCAGAAAGTAATGTTGCATGAAGATCAGGTTTTGTGGGGAAAGGTATTAAGAGTTGTTTTGTTTTGTTTTGAAATGTTGAATTTTAGGTGTCTTTGAACTATCAGAACTACCAAAGGGAGGTGCAAAATAATCAACTGGAATTGTCAAGGCAAAAGTTAAGTTGTCCTTTGCAAGTGACTGAAGTTAGAAGTCCTGAAAATGAGCCTGCCTAAGGAAAGAGTATATACAGAGAAGTAAAGGTAGATTTCTAGAGATGTATAAATTGGTAGACTTAAAAAGAGTCCAAATTGAGAAATGAAAAATAAATTTTCTCCAGAAATCCCTTTAAATACTCACACGATTATATTTCTACTGTTTTAAAATGGGTTTTTCCTCAAAATCTAAGAACAAAACAAGCTTAAAATTATATCATATGAAGTAATATTTTTAAACATATATTATAGTTTTCCTTTATGTGTAGTTATGAAACAAATGCATTACTATTACTTTCCAGATGCTGGGCCGTGAGTGATACCTAAAATTTTAAAAGATAATTTTCCCACCCAATGTTAGCCATAGATCAAAACACCTGGAGAATGACATGGAAAAAATTTTTGACAGATTCTTTTTTTTGTTTTTTACTTACCCACACATATTTGTTCAGATATCTTCAATTCCAAAATCTTAGTATAATCTGTGTTTATATACAGGAGCATACTTTCACTGACAAATGAAAAATTCCTACTAATTTTTTATAGCAAAACTGTGTGCTTCTGCAAAAATTCACTTAAAGCCCAATTTAAAGCCCTACTTAAGAAATAGTTTTAGGCTACTTTACCCCAGCTTTACTGAGTTATAACTGACAACAATTGTATATAGTTAAGTTGTACAAATTGATGTTGTACTCAGGCAGTAAACTCTATAGTTCCAATGAAATGAGACAGGTAGGCAATTTTAGTGGAATCTTCATAAATAATAAGACAAAAACTACTTAGTTCTGTTAAAAATGAAACTAGATTTAATGATATATCATAAGTAAAATCAATTTTGTATAGATTAGCAACAACCAAAGAAAGCCAAGGCAGGTTTTATAGAAATAGAAGCTAGAACAACGTGTTGTCTTGTTTTGTTTTTTTTTCTTTAAAACTAATTGGCCAAAAGCTAACAAAATGTCAGTCTCTACCCTTGACCAGGCTGACTACATCATTAGCAAAACAGTTTCACTTACTTATGGATTTTCTTTTCTTTTCTATTCTTTCTTTCTTTCTTTCTTTTTTACTTATGGATTTTCTTTTTTTTTTAATATTTTATTTATTTATCAGAGAGAGAGAGGGGAGAGAGCGAGCACAGGCAGACAGAATGGCAGGCAGAGGCAGAGGGAGAAGCAGGCTCCCTGCTGAGCAAGGAGCCGGACGTGGGACTCTATCCCAGGATGCTGGGATCATGACCTGAGCCGAAGGCAGCTGCTTAACCAACTGAGCCACCCAGGCGTCCCTACTTATGGATTTTCTGAGAAATATTTTTAGTTCTTTTGTGGAGTGTACTTGATATTTTTGTGTAATGGCTGCTAGTAACCTAACAATGGCATCTTCGCCTTTGTTAAGACAGAACTACATCATTTCCCTCTTTATGATTTACATTTTCTTTAAATGTTCATTATATACTTAAGATATTATCATCTTAGGGAAATATATATAATAATATATCGTATATAAATACATAAAATTTGGCACCTGGGTTGCTCAGTTGGTTAAGTGTCTGCCTTCAGCTCAGGTCATCATCTCAGAGTCCTGGGATCAAAACCCAGATCAGGCTCCTTGCTCAGCAGAGAATCTTTTTCTACCTGTGTGCTTTCTCTCTCTCTTTAATAAATAAATAAAATCTTTAAAAAATACATATATACATAAAATTATATGTATATAATTGGATATAATTATATATATTTTTATGTATTTATATATATATTTATGTATCGACGTTAGTGTTTTGAAGAAATTCAGTAGCATAATTTTAGACTTGTTTAAAAGATGGAATCCGTCATTAAAAAACCCACAATTAATAGGTAAATTCTATTGCAGCTCCTCTACCTAAAAGTCTTTTTTTTTTAAGATTTTATTTATTTATTTGACAGAGATCACAAGTAAGCAGAGAGGCAGACAGAGAGATAAGGGGAAGCAGGCTCCCCGCTGAGCAGAGAGCCAGCTGTGGGGCTCGATCCCAGGACCCTGGAATCATAACCTAAGCCAAAGGCAGAGACTTAACCCACTGAGCCACCCACGTGCCCCTAAAAAGTCTTTAAGAGAATTATAAAACACAGATCTGACATTGAAAAATCATTTTAATTAATATAAATGGTAAGAATTTTGAAAACTTAGGTTGGATCTAGTAAAGTGAGGGAAATAGGATTTCAATAAGGAGAGCCCTTACACTATATGTTCTTGGTGAGGTAATAGATTTAAAGCACAATTAGGAATTCAGTTAGATATGCCTATAAAAATGTGAAATTGACTCATACCACATGTTATTTTTATTCACTTAAAAGTCATTGGAAAAGAATATGTGAAACTGGTATAAGACTACTTACCAGACTATATGGATCAATTTGAATTCTCTCACTTGGAGATTTTATAAGGAACTAAATGTTTTAATTGTTCATAAAGGTGCTAAATCTATGTCAGGCTGTATACCTATATGTCTATTATCTATCTATCATCTTTCTATCCATGTATCTAATCTATCATCTATCTAATTATCTACCTGCCTTCCTGAGAATCTCACTGTTGCTATTTTCATACTAACATGTTTTCTTTTTTCCCCCCTCCTTCAAGGATATTTCTGTTTGTAGCCATTTTTGTTATTGTATGCTCAGGAATATTTTGTTTTGTTGTGCTTATTATGATTTGAGTTTGTAAAGTTCTTTGTAGAGGTTTTTTTTTTTTTAATCAGTTTGGACAAATCATGACTATTATTTCTTCATATATTTCCTCTATATCATTTTGTCTCTCTCTTATTTTCCAATACTTCAATTACACTTATATTTGACCTTGTCACAGTTTCCTACAAGCCTATTTTATTTCTTATTCTCTTCCCTTCTGGGACTTAGTTTGGGTAATTTCTATTGAACCACTTAAATTTTTGTCAATCCCATTATTTTTCTAAATTCATATATTTTATTTTCAACTCTAGAAGACCACTTGATTCATTTTTAAATATTTCATATTTTTCTTTATTTTCTAAAATATTAACCATATTTCTGTTTTTTTTTAAGATTTTATTTATTTAACAGAGGGAAAGATCACAACTAGTCAGAGAAGCAGGAAGAGAGAGAGGAGGAAACAGGCTCCCCACTGAACAGAGAGCCCAATGCGAGTCTCGATCCCAGGACCCTGAGATCATGACCTGAGCCGAAGGCAGAGGCTTAACCCACTGAGCCACCCAGGCACCCCACATATTTCTGTTTAAAAATTTGTTTGGTAAATTAAGGAAATCTATTATCTAACCCAATTTTTGGACTATTATTGACTATTTCTCTTCTAAATTTTTGGTCCTTTAAAAAATAATTATGGAGGGGCGCCTGGGTGGCTCAGTGGGTTAAGCCACTGCCTTCGGCTCAGGTCATGATCTCAGAGTCCTGGGATCGAGTCCCGCATCGGGCTCTCTGCTCAGCAGGGAGCCTGCTTCCTCCTCTCTCTCTGCCTGCCTCTCTGCCTGCTTGTGATCTCTCTATGTCAAATAAATAAATAAATAAAATCTTTAAAAAAAATAAATAAAAAAATAATTATGGAACTATTTTATTGAATGCTATAGAGGCCTTTTATAGCAAAATTTTAGAGGACACAAATGAAATTATCTGCCTCTAGAAAGGTCTCTTTCAGAAAGAGGAATTTGAGTTGAATTCTAAATCAAATCAAAGCCTGAGCTGAGGGTGCAGTTTCTTAAGGCTCTGTTACTTCCATTTATCACATTTTTTTAAAAAAAGGTGTGGGCTTAAAAAACAAAAAACAAAAAACAAAAAAAAACAGGTGTGGGCTTCTTGAGTTTTCACGTTAAGGCCTTTGTTTTATTTGTTTATTCATGTTGTTTTTAAACTGGAATCTTTTCCTCTGTTGGTCTGTTCCTTCTTACACCTTTCCCATCACAAGACTGTAGAAAACTCTGTTCTGCAATTTAGAGATTTTTCTTAGATTTTTTGCATTCTGCTGCATATGTATCAGGATTTGTGAAATATCTTCATGGGGGACCACCCACGTGTGTTAGGTGTTTGAATTTTAGTCATATTGCTGTAGCCACACCTAACTGATGGAAATTCTCTGGTTTCTGTAACTCATAGCCACAGCTCTTGTCCCGGCCTCTTGCCCATCCCCAGAAGAATACTCTGGGGAAAAAACAATTGCAGATCATAAGCTTTCCCATTTAGGTTTTTCTCTTTTCCAGAATCTTAGCCTGTCTGGTCTTCCTTGTTTCTGCAGGTCTCTGATGCTTTTAAGTAAATTATTTCTTTGTTTTATTTGGTTTTTGTAGTTAGTGTCTATGTAAATGTTGATCTGTTCCAAATTATTTCATTCTAGCCATAAGCAAAATGCTTCTAAAATTTAAGGTGTGTTTGAATACATAAATTATGTGAAGTTAGAATGTTGGATTTTGAATCTTGAACTTACCCATTACTGTATTTAATCTCATATCATTTCAATTCCTAATTGTGCAAACAAGAGAAAACAAATCTACCTACTGATAGGCTTGCTATGAGGATTAGTTAATGCACAGACAGTTCTTGAAATTGCAACTGCCTTAAGTCCTCTATTATATTAGCTATTAATATTCTTATTGCTTCTTTTACTTTTGTTGTTTACAGTAATAAAGTTAGCATATATCCATGAGTTCTTTAGGGCAATAAAATTCAGAAGGCTAATTCAATTCTACAAACATTTATTAAACAAGTGCCATGTGCAAAGCCTAGCATAATTGCTATGCACCATGGTTTTCAAAGTGAAAGCAAATATTGTCTCAAGGAGTATATGCATTAGCAGTATACTTGGGTAAAGAACAGTTAAGTTCTATGGAAAAAGAAAAAAACAAAGTTTGGAGGCAGAGCAGAGCAAACTTGCCCCTTCCAACCAGATGCTACATTAACATATTGGCAGCTCAGAAAATAAGTACAAATAGTCCTACCTGCTTAAGTCACTTAAAGTACTCCCCCTAATAAGTTCCACTTGTGTAGAATGGAAGTTCTAATTACCAAAATGCTGCCCCTAAGCACAAAGTAGGTTCCTGAAATATCCTTGGAACTGGCTCATTGACTACACTGAATGTGCTGCTAAGAACCGATAGAGAAGCTGCCAGGGAAGAGCTTGGCTGTAAAGCAAATTACATTTTTAAGAAAGTTTCAGAAGTGTTTATTGAGTTCCAGCCTGTTTAAAAGTTTCTTTCTTAATTGTCTTCACCTAAATGCAAGTGTCATTAAAATGCATGTGAATATTCAGCATTTTTAAAGCAGTAATTTTCCTGTCCTTTGATTAGTCTATCCTTACAGAATTTATATTCTGAATGAGATTGACTGCTGTCCATTTAAATTGGGTTGACTATATTTAGACTAATATTTGTGATCAATTATATCATTTTCTTCTTATGATGAGCCATAGACTTGAAGAATATTTTGATTGCTTTTAAGAAAGGAGAAGATAAGGACAAGAAGAAAAAGAAAATCTGAAATTTGTTGTACTTTTAAAATAATATTTTAACTAATTGAATTGAAAAACATTTACTCAGCACCTCCCTCTGTGCTAGCAATGTTAGAAAAGACAAACTAAATCAGTGTTAGTCTATGATTCTTTTTTACTATCAGCCCCATTCTTTTTTTTTAATGTTTTTTGTTTGTTTGTTTGTTTGTTTGTTTTATTTGACAGACAGAGATCACAAGTAGGAAGAGAGGCAGGCAGAGAGAGAGGGAGAGGGAAGCAGGCTCCTTGCTGAGTATCAGCCCCATTCATCTTACATACACATGTAAATCAAAGTGTTAATAATTTTAATGCTGTAAATGAATATATTAGTATAGTTAGTATGTCCCAGATAATTTAACATAAAGCTTATTTTATATTAATATAATAGTAGATACTAAATTAGTAAACAGAACTACTTTTTTAATGAAATATTGCCTTGCCCATGACAACTGGTCTTTATTTCATGAAGTGTTTTTACTATTAATGAATGTTTTCTAAAAATCTTATTCTAAAATGTTTTATACATTTTTAAGCAAACATTGGTATATATAACAATGAAAATATTTTTAAAACGAATAAATTGGAAAACTATTGTAACATCACAATTGTAACTATTGTAACATCACAATTGTAACAAGACCCAAAAGTCGGAATTGCAGCTAGGCACCATAGCTTTGATATGCAATAGTATGTGTAAATGTGCATATTTTTGAGGATATGGCCTGGGACTTGTTGCATGACTCCAGCATCCTAGAACACACTCTTCCCACCCACCACCCACTTTGAGATTATTGCAAAGATGAGAGAGGTGAATAAAGTAGGATCTCTTTGAGGAAAGTAGAGTTGTTAGTCCCTTTTCCATTCCACTACATGGGGTAGTAGCTGCCCGTCAAAGAAAGTTAGGGTGGGACTTCTGTTAATCTACTTAGAATACATAATAGGAGACCCATGTAGATTGAAGACATACATACTCTGCTGAAGATCTTGTTCCTGCTAAAGAATTTCAAGAAGGCTAGAGATAGTCTGGAGAATTACTTTGAATTTGGAGCCTTTAGAGTGCTGCCTTGCTGGGATCAGTTGCGTTGAACTCCCAGAATTTGTAATGTACAGGTATGTAAGGCTATTTCTCATAGTCCCAAGTGACTCTGTGGGATGGTCTTGGATTCTTTAGGCTGCTCGGAAAGGTGAAGGCACTCTACTAGCAAAAACCTAGATATGAACTCCTAGAGCTGAGAAAGGAACTGAAAATGAGTACTAGAACAAAATAAAAGCTTCTCAGGATTAACAGTTTCAGGATAGAGGGACATAGTAGGATCTTCTGAGGATCACTGGAAAATATCCCATAAGAGAATGATCTTGAAATATGTGCTCTGCAGAATACAAACCTAGTTTAACATGTGACCAGTCTAAATAAGGCCATTGCTTTCCATTTAGAAAATTTAGAGAAGACACCAAACACATATGTCCTTTTCCTATAGCAAGTTTGTTGCCAAAACTGGTTCAAGCCACACGGGGGGAGCTATTGAGCTATAAAGAAAGCTAAGCCTTTGAGCCAGTATTCCAGATTGAACATTTTTATTACCAACTGAAGACCCTGTTTGTAGTCTAAAAGAGCAAAATGAGCAAAAAATAAGAACATATTTATGGGTGGATGTTAAGTTCAAGAGTCAAGTGATTAGCCAAATTTCTCCAATTTTCCCTAGACTATCAGCAACAGTGGCGGACTAGATTGCTGTCTTACTAAACACTTCTTTCAAAGTGCTTCATCTGTTGATGACACTGACAGCCGCAGGCCGAGGGCCTCCTTACCCCTATCACAGATTTTGGATGGGCAGTGATTGGAGTTTAAGCTGGTTAATGGAGGCCATGTCCCAAAACAAAATGATGTGGTAAAGAGAGGCCAGTCAGTACCTTCCTAGGGCATCTGTTAGATGGTGGTGGGTAAAACATATTTATTCTCTTCCTGGATGTGAATGAGAATGAATCATTTCCAATGTTTGACAGTCACCTTGGAATCACAGGGAAAGAAAATACCCAGAGAACACCAAGTCTATGTAGAGTTTACTTGTATGTGTACTTACAGGTTATAACATGCTTAGAATTATGACTTTAGAAGATAACAAAAAATTGTGATTTCACATTAAAGTTATTTATAAAGAGGCTTTCATAAATAATAGCCTTTTTTACATTATACATTTAAAAAAATTCAGTATAATTAACATATAACATTATTCTAGTTTTAAGTGTACAATATAATGATTCAGAACAATTTTATATATTACTCAGAATTCATTGTTATACATGTACTCTTAATCCACTTCACTTATTTCACTATCTACATGCCTCCCATCTAGTAACCATCTGTTTGTTCTCTATAGTGAAGTCTCTAATTTTTGGTCTCTTTTTTCTTTTCCTTTGTTCATGTGTTTTGTTTCTTCAATTCCGCATATAAATGAAATCATATGTGGTTTGTCTTTTTCTGACTGACTTATTTTGATTAGTGTTATACTCTCTAGCTCTGTCCATGTTGTTGCAAATAGCAAGATTTCATTCTTTCTTATGGCTGAATAATATTCCATTACACACACACACACACACACACACACACGAAACATACAACTGAATTTATCCCTTTGAATTAGTGTTTAATTAGTGTTTTTGTAGTCTTTGGGTAAATGCCCAGTTGTGTGTTGCTGGATATTAGAGTGGTTCTAATTTTAACTTTCGGAGGAACCTCCATACTATTTTCCACAATGGCTGCCCCAGCTTGCATTCCCCCCAACAGTGCACAGGGGTTCTTTTTTCTTTACATCCTTGACAACACTTTTTTTTCTTGTGTTTTTTATTTTAACCATTCTGACAGGTATGAAGTGATATTTCAGTGTAGTTTTGCTTTGCATATCCCTGACAATGAGTGATGTTGAACATTTTTTCATGTCTCTTAGCTGTCTGTATGTCTTCTTTGAAAAAAATGATTATTTATGTCTTCTTCCCATTTTTTAACTGGATTACTTTTTGAGCATTCAGTTTTATAAGTTCTTATATGTTTTGGATACAATCCTTTATCAAATATGTCATTTGCAAATATCTTTTCCCATTCCATGGGTTACCATTTGGTTTTGTTGATAGTTTCCTTCTTTGTGCTTTTTATTTTGATATACTCCCAATAGTTTATTTTTGCTCTTATTTCCCTTGCCTCAGGAGATATATCTAGAAAGATATGGTCAATATCAGAGAAATTACTGCCTGTGCTCTCTTCTGGGATTTTTATGGTTTCAGGTTTCACATTCAGGTCTTTGATCTTTTTTCAGTTTATTTTTGTGTATGTTGTGAAAAAGTGGTCTAGTTTCATGGTTTTGCATGTAGCTGTCCAATTTTCCCAACACCGTTTGTTGAGGAGACTGTCCTTTTCCCTTTCCCCACTGGATATTCTTTTTGGCTTTGTTGAAATTAAGTGACCATATAGTTTTGGGTTTATTTTTAGGTTTTCTGTATGTCTCCTTTTGCGCCAGTACCATGCTATTTTTATTACTGCAGCTTTGTAGTTTAATTTGAAGTCTGGAATTTTGATACCTCCAATTTGGTTTTTCTTTTTCAAGATTCCTTTGACTATTTGAGGTCTTTTATGGTTCCATACAAATTTTAGGATTCTTTGTGAAAAATATTGTCATATTTTGATGGGGAATGGATTAAGTGTGTAGATTGCTTTGGGTAGCAAATATTTTTTTTTAAAATATTTGTTCTTCCAACCCATCAGCAGAGAATGTCTTTTCATTTCTTTGTGTCACCTCAACTTCTTTCATCAGTCTTTGACAGTGTTCAGAGTACAGGTCTTTCACTCGATGGTTAGGTTTATTCCTAGGTACTTTATTATTTTGGGTGTAATTGTAAGTGGCCTTGTTTTCTTAATTTCTCTTTCTGTTGCTTCATTATTAGTATATAGAAATGCAACAAATTTTTGTACATTGATTTTATATCCTGTGACAAGTCATTTATCAATTCTAGTACTTTTTTGGTGGAGTCTTTCAAGTTTTCTACATATAGTATCCTGTCATCTGCAAATGGTGAAAGTTTTACTTCTTTACCAATTTGGATGTCTTTTATTCCTTTCTCTTATCTACTTGCTATGTCTAGGACTTCCAGTACTATGTTGAATAGAAGTGGTAAGAGTGGATATCCTTGTCTTGTTCCTGATCTTAAGGGAAAAGCTCTCTGTTTTTCCTCATTGAGTATGGTGTTAGCTGTTGGTTTTTCATATATGGCATTTTGTGATGTTGAGGTATGTTTCCTCTAAACCTATTTTGTTGAGGGTTCTTAATCATGAATAGATATTGTACTTTGTCAAATGAATATTCTGCACCTATTGAAATGATCATATGGTTCTTATCCTTTGTCTTATTGGTGTGGTGTGCCATGTTGATTAATTTGTGAATATTGAGCCACCCTTGCATCCCAGTAATAAATCCTATTTGATCATTGTAAATGATTTTTTCAGTATATTATTGGACTTGGTTTGCTGATACTTATTGAGGATTTTTGGATCTAAGTTCATCAGAGATACTGGCCTGTAGTTCTCGATTTCTTTGGTGACTTTATCTGGTTTTGGTGTTAAGGTAATTCAGTCCTTTGGGAAAGAATTTGGAAGTTTTCCTTCCCTTCTATTTTTTGGAATAATTTGAGAAGAGTAAGTATTAACTCTTCTTTAAGTATTTGATAGAATTCATCTGCGAAGCCATCTGGTCCTGGAATTGTTTTTTGGGAGTTTTTTTTTATTACTGATTCAATTTCCTTGTTGGTGATCTGTTCAATTTTTTCTATTTGTACCTGCTTCAGTTTGGTAGATTGTATGTTTCTAGGAATGTATCCATTTCTTCTAGGTTGCCCAATTTTTGGCATAGAAGTTTTCATAGTATCCTATTCTAACCCTTTGATTTTCTGTGGTTCAGTTTTATTTCTCCCCTTTCATTTCTGATTTTGTTTATTCAACTCCTCTTTTTCTCTCTCTTTCTCTCTCTGTCTCTCTTACTCCTTCTTTTAATGAGTCTGAGTAGAGGTTTATTAATTTTGTTGATCTCTTCAGAGTCAGCTCATCATTTCATGGATTTGTTCTATTGTATTTTTGGTTTCTATATCAATTATTTCTGCTCTAATCTTTATTGTTTCCTTCCTTTGCTTGTTTTTGGATTTGTTTGTCTTTTTATAATTCTTTTAGATGTAAGAGTAGGTTGTTTGAGATTTTACTTGCTTCTTGAGGTAAGCCTCTATTGCTATAAATTTCCCTCTTAGATCTGCTTTTGCTTCATCCCAAAGATTTTTGAACCATTCTGTTATCATTTTTATTTCTCTCCATGCAATTTTTTATTTTTCTTGATGACTTGGTTGACCCATTTATTGTTTAGTAGCATGTTATTTAACCTCCATGTATTTATTCTCTTTCCAAAATTGTTTCTAGTTCATTTCTAGTTTCATAACATTGCAGTCAGAGAAGATGCATGGTATAACTTCAGTCTTTTTGAATTTGTTGAGAATTATTTTGTGCCCTATTATGTGATCAGTTCTGGAGAAGGATCCATGTACATTTGAAAAGAATATGTATTTTGCTGTTTTAGGATGTGATGTTCTGAATATATCTGTCAAATCCATCTGGTCCACTGTGTCATTCAAAGCCATTGACTGTTGATTTTCTGTTTGGATGATCTGTCCATTGATGTAAGTGGGATGTTAAAGTCCCATACTATTATTGTCTTACTATTAATAAGTTCTTTTGTTTGCTATTAACTGTTTTATGTATTTGGGTGCTCCCATGTTACGTACATAAATATTTACACTTGTTATGTATTCTTGTTGGATTATCCCCTTTATTACTATATAGGGGTCCTCTTTGTCTCTTATTATTGTCTTTGTTTTAAAGGCTGCTTTGTCTGATATAAGCATTGGTATCTTGATTTTTTTCTTTTTGTTAAGATTTTTATTTATTTGACAGAGACAGCACAAGCAGGGGAAGCAGTAAGCAGAGGGAGAAGCAGACTCCCTGCAGAGTAGGCAGCCTAATGCGGGGCTCAATCCCAGGACCCTGGGATCATGATCTGAGCCAAAGGCTCAGATTGGTTTAGCCACCCAGGTACCTCACCCTAACTTTGTTTTGACATCGTCTGCATGATAAATGTTTCTCCATACTCTCACTTTCATTCTATACGTATCTTTTGGTCAGTCATGAGTCTCTTGTGGGCAGCATATAGATGTATGTCTTTTTTTTTTTTTTTTTTAAATTTACTCTCTCACCCTATATGTCTTTTAATTGAAGTGTTTTGTCCATTTACAGTGAAAGTAATTATTAATAGGTGTCTATTTATTGTCATATTATTACTTGTTTTGTGGTTGTTTTTACAGATCTTCATTGATCCTTTCCTGTCTTTCTTTCTTCTCTTACAGTTTGCTGGCTTTCCTTAGTAATATGTGTGGATTGCTTTCTCTTTATTCTTTGTGTATGTACTGATTTTTTTGATTTGTGGTTACCATTAGGTTTGTATAGAACATCTTCTGCTTATAGCAGTCTATGTTAAGTTGATGTTCACTTAAGTTTGATCCTGTTTTTACTCATCCCCTTATTTTAGGTAGATGGAGCCACGCTTTGTGTCCTTTATTTTATGAGTCCCTAGACTGATTTTTACAGATATACATATTTTTACCGTTTTTGTGCTTTCTACACTTCTTGCTATTATTTTGGTCTTTCTTTTCCACTAACTCCCCTTTTAACAGTTCTTGTAGGGCTCCTTTAGCTTTTGTTTGTATGGGAAATTTTTCATCCTTCTATTCTGAATGCTAACCTTGCTGGATAGAGTATTCTTGATTATAGGGTTTTTGTTTGTTTGTTTGTTTCCTTTGTGCACTTTGAACATACTACAGTACTCTCCTTTTGTTTGAAAAGTTTCTGCTGAAAAATCCACTGATACAGCCTTACAAGTTGTTTCTTATATGTAGCTGTCTTCTCTTAGTGCTTCCCCCCCACCCTTGCTTCTTTTAAAATTATTTATCATTACTTTTTATTATTTTAATTACTATATGTTTTGTTGTGTACCTCCCTGGGTTGATTTTATTGTTAGATTTATGTGACTCCTGGATATGGATATCTATTTCCTTCCCCCGGTTCAGGAAGTTTTCAGCTATTATTTCTTCAAATAAATTTTTTGCCTCCTCTTCTCTCTCTTCTCTTTCTGGGATGCCTATAATGCAAATGTTATTATGCTTGACGGAGTTACTGAGCTCCCTAAGTCTATTCTAATTTTGCACAATTTCTTTTTTCCTCTCACTTGCTTAGCTTGATTACTTTTCATTGTTGTCTTCCAGGTCACAGATTCATTCTGCTTCCTCTAGTCTGCTATTTATTCCACTTAGTATATTTTTAATTTCATTTATTGTGTTCTTCACCTCTGATTGGTTCTTTTTTTATCTCTTTGCTAAGGGTCTCACTCTTTTCTCAAGTCCAGTGAGGATCTTTATGATTATTACTTTAAATTCTTTATCTGGAATATTACTTGTATCTTTTTCACTTAGGTATCTTGCTGTATTTTTGTCCTGTTTTTCTTTGGGGCATATTCCTTCTTCTCATTTTATAAAACTCTCTGTGCCTGTTTCTGTGTTAATACAGTCAGCTACATATCCTGCTCTTGAAATCAGTGGCCATGAAGAAAAGGTTCTGTAGTGCAGCACCGCAACATCATGCTTTAGGGATATGTCCTAAGTGTGTTGCGTGTGCCTTGGTGTTGTGTTTTAGCTGCTTTTTCCTTCAGCAGTGGCTTTCTTTGCATCTACAGGGGCTTTCTTTGCATGTTGTGAACAGAACTTAGTCCATATCATGTTAATGGATCTCTCTAGTACCACATTGGGCTTCACTTGAGTCTAGTAGATGTTTGCCAGAAGTGCAGTAGCCCCAAATTGTAGGGCACTTTCCTACTGCTGGGACAGTGGTCTGACCACTGTGTATCATTATCTCCTTCTAACCCCAGCGCAGAAGTCACTTTGAAGTCATGCTGGCTTCTTTTGAGGCTAGTTGCACACTACCAGGCTTCTGGCCCCATTATGAATGGGCTCCAACCAAGAGTGTATTGGAGGAAATGTGCCTACACTGCTGGGGCAGGGATGCCTGGGGTGGGGCACACAGTTTTAACAAGGTTGATTGTCTCTGGGGCTGCTGCTCCCACCACAGGGACCAAGGCCCCACAAAGTACATGGCAGGAGGTGTGACATTCATAAGGTTTGCACAGGCCTTCTGGGAATGTGGACCCACAGCCCTGTCACCGAGGCAGGTGTGATTGGAAAGGGTGAATCCCAAAGCCCAGGAGGGTGGGACTTGGTATAAGCAAGTTAGGTAGAGAATGCCTACATAAGGCTGGTTCCCTCAGGTCACCATGTGTTTATGGTAGGAGGTGGTGATGGTTGGGGGGTAGAATGGTGCCTGCCAGCTCCTTTGTTCCTAGAGAAGTCCCTCAGGAAAGCCTGCCCCTGCAGAATACACTCTGAGAATAGTAAATAATTCTCCCTCCCATATGCTGCAGGTGTTTTTTAAACTGCTGTTTCTATGCTGTATCTTCCTGGGCTGTTTTTCATGCTGTCTTTTTAAAGCAGGAACTCAGCTTCCTGTTGCCCTCTATGTTCTCCCAAAGCAGAGCCCCTGACTTTTAAAATCTGAGTTTAAGTCCCACTGGTTGTAAGAGCTCAGAAAAGTAGGCCCCTCTGGTTTTCAAAGCCAAATGTTATAGCGATTCATTCTTACTGCTTCAATTCCCCAATGTGAGGGTCTGTTTTTCTCCCCTCTCCACACCTGTGGGTCTCTCCCTCCTGAGGACAGCCTAAGTTCCTTCAGCTCCCCACTGTGTCTCCTCCTTTCTTAATCTCTTACATGTGGCCTGTTCTCTACCTTTAGTTATGGCGTTCTGCCAGTTTCAGGTCATTTTACACTGATGTTGAGTGTTACCTAGTTCTATCCCTAGGAGGAGGTGAGCTTAGGTCCTCCTGCTCTGCTATCTTCTCAGCCTCCTCAGATAATTGCTTCTTAAGATGGCAGAGTAACAGTGTGTTTGAGAATCTAGGCACTGAAATTTTGTTCCTGAATTTTAACACCTGCTGTAACAGCTACTGTCTGCATATCCTTAGACAACTCATTTATCTATTCTAAGCTACTGTTTCCTTGTTCATAAAATGAGGGCAATTCTGTAAACAGAATTATGGGATTGTAAGGATTAAATGAAACACATATGCTGGGCTCTAATACCTGGCGCTTATGGATAAGTACTCACAAAATTTTTTGGTTAATATATTTCTTGCAAGAGGTTATTACATAATTCATTCATCTATATTTAAGTTTTTTTTAAATTAAATTAAAATTTTAAAACAGTAGCCTTGAAGATCTAAATCATTTTGTTTGGATTTTATGATTTTTTAAATTGTGTTATCAGTAAGAAATTAATAAACCCTACATGTAAGGAGTTATTTATAATCTCTAAACTTAATGTATCCTTTGAGTTTGAATGAAATATAATGTCTCCATTTCCCCAAACTTTTATCTGTGGACTTTCACTAATTTAACTTCTGTAAAGCCCTAAATGTAAATTCTAAAGCCAGGTAAATTCTGTTATAGTAGTCTTCCAGATATGTACCAAAATATGTTATTTATTTTTACTTTTGTTATTGATTTGTTCTTATTATTTAAGATTGTTTCGTCTTCTTCAAACTTCATCAATTTATCTAACACCCAAAGCCTTTATAATCCATTTATGTGTTAGGCTTAGAAATAAATTTAATCTTGAATTAATAATCCTTTATGATTCATTTAAGGATGGGAAGCTGTTGGAACTACAGGGGCAAATACTTTAGTATAACTTCTAATCAGAATCTATTAATCCATTCTCATGCCAGCCTCGCTCTGTGTTTTTTCTTTTACACTTAAATATGAATCTCTATTCCTTTTTTTATTAAAGAATTTTTTTTTTTACTATAAGCAAGGCCCCATTACAGTATAAATTAATTTTTAAGCCATTATGAAAAATAGAGAGGAAGATTAGATTCATTTTAATTCTTAATAAAAGAAATATCTTAGTGATTTGGAATTGAATACAGAAGAAATAACCAACCTCATTTTTTCTTTCATTGCTTTAAAGTACTTAATTTTCTTCTGAAATGTTATGAATCCAAGGAAAAACTAAACAAAATAAAACTTTGACTATAAGCAAACAAACAAACAAATAAATAAAACTAGGTTCTGAGCCTAGGAAATATCATGAATTATTATGTAAATAGGGCAAACAGCAGTTCTCTACAGGAAACACTTGAAAGCTCTGCTGCAGTCCTGTTGGGAAGCTGCAGTGTAAAGTCCATCATGCCCTCATATAGCCAGAAGTGAAAACTCGCTTTATTTTCAAGAGTTGGTATTAACTCATCTGTTTTTATATGGTTTTATTTTTAAAGGTAGTTATGAATTAAATTAAATCCTATAAAACACATCACTGTAAATTACATTGAAAATAAATAAATTGAAATGTAATATTAAGCTCTGCAACATTGAATATTTCAAAATTTGAGATTAATCACAAAGATAGCATTGTACTTACATGTATTATTTATTCCCGATTTTTGTGTGTTTCTCATGTTAAGATATATTTTTCTCCCTGTCATTTTGGTTTTCTGTATCATCTCTAATAGAATATGCAAAAATATGCAATTTGATTTATCTGTGTATGTACTTCATGATGAATAATTTGAATTAAGATGATATTTAGAAAACTAACTTAGGTACCCATTAAGACTTCCAGGGCTATAGTTTGGAAAATGAGTAAAACTTTCCAGGGAGAGAAATAGAGAAATTAAGAAGCCAAACAGTCTTAATCTTATGTTACTTCCTAAGATCTGCAAAGCTCCTCTTTTGCCAGTTGCATGAAACCTTCTAATAGCTTTTAATAGCTTCTGTAATTCTGTTCTGTCCTGTTGAGCGGAGAAATTTCCACACTTGTGTTCTCCATAAAGGCAGGCTCCATTTTTCTTAGTCTCACAAATATGATATACTCTTTCTCTGCCCTTAACTACTCGGATTCCTGGTTCTGGAATAGACAGAATTTCTTTTCAGTGTATTCAAATTGTACCTTGCTGACCTCTAAGATTTTGGGGGATGCTGATCTTCCCCAGACAAGTCTGGGAGAAATTTGGAGACAGTATATAAAAAGCTGAATGATTTTTTTTAGGAACACTGGGACTCTAGATTTTTATTAGCATGTCAGCCCAAATGTCTCTCTCTCTCACTCTCTCCATGCATGTTTCCATTCATGTTGTATAAGTTTTAAGACAAGAAATGGCTTATAATGTTTAGTACAATATCGAACATGTAATAGACACATAATTGGTTAATTGGAATCTTTGCTTTTTTGAGAAGTCTGCTTTCACATAATAATTGTATTGCCCATTTGTTATTGAAATGTGTTTTTATTTCTCTAATACTGTGCTAATTTTAATAGAATGTGTGTGTGTGTGTGTGTATGTTTTAAGGATTTTAGTTGTAAAAAATATTACATTTAGGGTGACTATTTCTGGATCTTTTTTTTGGAATCATATGATTTCTTGCTTTTTCTGATTTCCCCTTTATCTACATTCAGTTGTTTATGGGTATAATAGGATATTTTCACATGTACTTAAAGATAAGCTTTGTCAAAATTTGGTGTTTTTCTAAATTTCAGGTTTTGCATATGCTGTTAAAAATTTGCATTTCACCAGTACTGTTATTAATATTTGTCACTAAAATGGTTTTGAAATTTTAAATACCTACTTAAACTTTAACCTACACAAATAAAATTTTTGTTCTATCCATTAAGTGAAAGAATAAAAACCCACTATGTTCCTCTTTAGTAATTTAAAATGGCTATTTAAACTGAGAAAAAACTACCTTAGCAACTTTAAGTATTAGTGTATAAAGGAAAGTTAGTAAAGTACTCACAGGGAGTTATTTTTACCTGTAAAAGATTTAGATGAGAACGTAGAACATTTTGTCATGTAAATATTTTTTCACAGGCTATTGTATTACAATGCACTATAACTTTTCTTTCCCTCTCTTTTGCTGTTTTTATACACAAAACCAAATCACTTAGAAACTTACATTAACCTGAAGTATTACTCATTCTAATGAATTGTATTTTTGGATTTAATAGAAATAATTGAATGCTCAGGGTAGATGACATTATAATTATCAGAACAATATATGCATATTTATATTTATACTTAATGTTCTTTTTGAAAATAAATCTTATAAATTTCTACTTTGTCCATATTGTACAGATACAAGGAATAGTCAGTAGTATTACATTTACACTGTTATTTTTTTAAAGATTTTACTTATTTATTTGACAGAGAAAGATCACAAGTAGGCAGAGAGGCAGGCAGAGAGAGAGGAGTAAGCAGACTCCCCGCTGAGCAAAGAGCCGGATGCGGGACTTGATCCCAGGACCCTGAGATCATGACCTGAGCCGAAGGCAGCGGCTTAACCCACTGAGCCACCCAGGCACCCTACACTGTTATTTTTGAATAATTGTTAATTACCTAAAAAATCACATATATATGAAATATAAAAATGTGACTTAAAGCTTAATAGTATAAATGGTAAAGAATATGTTTTGGTGTCGTGATTTATTTTGTTATTTAAACACTCTCTGGAGTGCCTGGGTGGCTCAGTCATTAAGCGTCCGCCTTCCACTCTGGTCATGATCCCAGGGTTCTGGGATCCAGCCCTGCATAGGACTCCCTGCTCAGCGGGAAGCCTACTTCTCTCTCACTTTTCCTGCTTGTGTTCCCTCTCTCGCTGTGTGTGTGTGTCTCTCTCTGTCAAATAGATAAATAAAATCTTTAAAAAAAAAAAAACACTCTAACACTGTATCTATTCAGAATGTTACAATTTTCTTTAAGGGAGGAAAAATAAATTCTTAAATTTAGAATATCTACTTTGTAACAGGGAGGGATGTTGTATATTTCATCTTCCATGAGATCACAAGAGTACATACACTGAGACTGGTACAGTGATATTAATAAGAACAGCAACAAAGGCAAATAATATATTTAAGGCTTATAATTTTCCAGGTGCTGTTATAAAACATGTTGTACATGCATGTTATTTTTCCTCATTATTAGTCTAGGAGATAAATTTGATTAATATCTCTTTTTATATATTAAGTTCTTTCCTTTCCATTTTCTATTCTGTTCACGTTTGGAAAGAAAAGACTGTGCTTTGATCTGATAAAATTAGTCATTCTTCCTTCAACTCCCATAAAAGTTTCTTCAAATGCTCATTTTATGATAGATTTTTAATAGCTAGAGCCTCCATTCAATTAAAAGCATTCTGTAGTCAAATACTGAAAAATATATCATTACACATGTGGTTTTTGTTGTCAGACTACTATAACTTATTTTAGCTCTATTGTGTGATCTTTGGAAAATTATTTAAACTTCCCAAGTCTCAGTTTACTTTACAATTAACTCAGTTTAGCTCATCTGTGTTCACAAGTTATTTAAAGATTTGATGGGTATGAAGTTCTTAAATATCTAGTGCAGAAATGTTTAATAAAAATTATCAGTCATCTTATACATCCCAAAGTTTTCTGATTGTAATAATAAGGTTTCATATATTTAGATTTTTTAATAGAATATATTTCTTTTTTCCAGATGAAATATAAAAACATCAAAAAGAGTTACCTTAAATCAGGACAACAAGGCCATTTACATAAAACCATAAAATCGTTTTTTGTTTGCTTAAGTGATTTATAGTAAAGTAATATGTAAAGGATATGGGATGATTTTAAGATTTTGCTTTAGTTTGGCCTTCCAAGACAATATAGGGTAGTCACTGGGAGAGGGAATTTTAGTATTTGATAGTTCGACAACTTAAATCCTACTTTGAAACTTAATAAAAGGCATCATGATATAGTGACTAACTGCAGTTACCCAAATGCTAGGATGTCAGACTGCCTAGATACCAATTTCAGTTACCTTGGGTCTAGGCAATATAATTAACCTCTTTACTTCAAAAGTTTAGTTTCTTCCTGGTTGTATATGGATATTAATATCAACCTCAATGTTAATTATGACATTTAAAAGCATAATTAACGTAAGCATTTAAAACAATCTCTAGCACAAAATAAATGCTCAATATAAGGAAACATTGATTCTAAAGTTCAACCTTAGGGAATCTCCTAATTCTGTGCATTTCCTTGTTTCAGGGAGAGGATGCTATTAGCAGAGATATTATTTCAAGCTGTGAAGGAATATTTTACCCACATAGTGAAACTTAAGACAGCACTTCTCAAACCTTACTATGTATGCATTATCTGTAGATCTTGTGCAGATGAAGATTCTGATTTTGTAATTCTGAAGTGGAGACCAAGATTCTGCATTTCTAATGGCTGTCCACATGCTGCTGATGTGAAAGTCCGGGGGCATTTTAATGCAATTGAAGATTACCCGCCTATCATATTATACCTTCCCCATCTATTAGAATGGTGGAAATTTCACCATTTGAGATTTATAACTGTTAAGCTGTTCCTTCATGTATCCAAACTTGAAATGAAAATACCATTGGAGAACTCTGATAAGAAATTCTTACCTTTCTCTCTAGTTACCAGCTGGACTTGAAGTAAAAGGTTGTATAGATGGGGTTGATTTTCAACATGTGTTCTTAACTTTTAAAGAACTATCCCTAGCAGGGGGTTACACCACAATCAGTTGTCCTTGGATAGCTTCAGAAGGAAAGGAAAACAGCAAAAGGAAGAAACAGAGAGAAAAAGAAGGTAGAAATAAATTAAACCTCAAAACTTTATCTGCTTTTCTGTTTTTTTCATGCGAAGTTAATTGGACAAACACTGTATTGACTCTTATTGCTGCTATTAAAACAATTTACCAAAAATAGAGTGGTTTAAAACAATATCTCACGGGATGCCTGGGTGGCTCAGTTGGTTAAGCGGCTGCCTTCGGCTCAGGTCATGATCCCAGCGTCCTGGGATCGAGTCCCACATCGGGCTCCTTGCTTGGCAGGGAGCCTGCTTCTCCCTCTGCCTCTGCCTGCCACTCTGTCTGCCTGTGCTTGCTCTCGCTTCTCTCTCTATGACAAATAAATAAAATAAAATCTTTAAAAAAAAAAAAAACCGATATCTCACATTTTAGGAGATCAGAAGCCAAAAAAATCTCGACTGGTTTCTTGGGATCTTATGAGGCTAATTCAAGTGTCAGCCAGGGTTGCAGTTTTCATCTGGGTCTTGGAGTCCACCTTCAAGCCCACCAATGGTTGGCAGAATTCATTTCCTACTCATGGCTTTCCATGTGGTCCTCTTTACCTTCAGAATAGTAGTGGGAAGTCAAGTTCTTCCCATGCCATGCTTTTAATTTCTCACTGTCTTCTGCTACTAGCCAGAGCAACATTTGTACTTTAAAGGGTCAGTGTGATTAGATCCATTGGATTGTCCATAATCTCTCAATCTTATGGTCCGCTAGTTAGTAAATTTATTACATCTCTAAAGTTTCTTGCCAGGTAATATAATACATTTGTGGGAATCACGGGAGTAACACAAGTGGGCCAAAACGATGAGCTACCACAAGTTCTGTTTTGGATTTTGTTTTTGTTTTTCCTGAGAGGAAACATAAACATGCTAGAATGAAAAGCACTGATTTATATTCTATTCCTGGCTTAATTACATGGTAATCCATTTATATGAGACAGATAAGTACTATAAGTATCATTTCCTTTATTTGGGAAAAAGAGAATTGGTAAACAACAAAAACTTGGTTTGATTTATTAATGTTGTATAAAATCAAATTTATGCAAAGGTTTACATTATTATTTCACATTCCTTCTAATACCTAGGACAGAATTTTGCAAACACTGTTCACTAAATAAATTATTGAATTGCTACATCTGAAGGCCATATAAAGACCAACAACATCGTAGATGACATTTGCTTGGAACTTTGTATCAGTCTTATAATTAAAAATTCATATGAGATCCGTTCTTTCCAGTAACTGCCCTTTACAAATTACAATGGTATTTCTTGGGACATTAAATATTTTTGTTTTTAACAAGTAGCTTTTGCGTAACACTCCAAACTAGAGCTCTTGACAGAGAACTCAGTAAACAAAAACTCCAGTTGGAAAACAAGTGTTAACAGACTTAGAATCTATTTGCACATTGTTGACTTTATTTAGGTCAGCTCATTGTGGTACAACAGCTGTGACCAGAAAAGAATGGAGGAGTTGAGACAAAAGCTAAGCACCTTCTAAAATTTGAAAAAACAAACAAACAAACAAAAAACCCAACACAATAATAATAAGTAAAATTTAACTATAGTTTTGATTATAATACAAAGAATATTATGGAAACATAAATCATGACTATAAAGAAAAAGATATGCCAAACCCAACAACAGAGCATATTTTTTAATTGTTTTTTACATTCTGTTTTAGCCTTCCAACAATTCCATACACACTTTTCACAGTGGTCATCATAATATACATAAAATCTTATATTTACTTCTTCCTACCAAATGTTACATGGTAAACACTTTTCCATTTCTCTGCATTACCCTATTCTGAGAGTTGGCTGAGTAAGACTCTATCCATTTCATGAACCGTAAATTTCTTAACTACACTCCAACTGTTGGACACTTGGATGACTCTGTGTTTTAATAATATGAATAAAGCGGATATTTTGACAGTCATTTTTTAAAATAATTAATTTCTAGAAATTAGATTATTTGGAAAAGGGATTAAGCATTGCAAAGAAATTAGTCAAATATTTGAGAAAAAAAATCCATGATATATTTTTTCAGATTTATTGGATACATATCTTTTGTGGGTATATGTGGACTGTTTTGGCTGAAAAGATAAGGCCACCTACAGCAAAGATTTGTTTTAACACTCCATCTGTTTGGTATGTACTATGTAGATTGGAAGAAATTTCTGATTCCAGTGAAACACAGTATTTGGTAATACTGCTATCAGATTCTTCAGTTTCTCTGTGAGTCACTGTCTCCATATGCAGTATTGTGAGTTTTGTAAATATCTTCCAGAAATTGCTTCTCAAAAATGAATGAGGATTAATGAAGACATTGCATTCATCACAAAAAGCACTCCTTAAATACCAAATACAGGTTGGTATGTGGCCAATGTAGAGAGGCACCAGGCATGTGGACTGGGCTTGCTGTCTGTGTCTGATGAAAGCAAACATCACTGAATGAATGTTTGCTTGAGTGTGTGTGAAAGACTGCTTCAAAATCTGTTGTACAAATTTTAGTCACTCAAAAATCTTGATATTCATATGGTAGGTTTGGGCTAATTCTGACTTAATGATATAGTCTGTTTTTCAATTCTATTTTTGAGTTGATTTTATTTTCCATTTATGTCTCATTCATATTTTAACAACAAACAGTAACAAATTGGAAGAAAGAATGGGATATTTCATTGAACTTAAATGACCCGAACCTGTATTTTCATCAGTGTATTGAAGTTTTGGTGTTTTGTTTGTTTGTTTGTTTTGGGTTTTGGTTTTGATATAGATGTTTGGCTAGGGAAGATATTGAAGGAATAAACCAAGGCCAAACAGTAAGTACTATTCTTAGGAGCTTTTTTATCCATTTTGGTGACCTGGAAACTTAGAGACATTGAAGGTTATAGTATGAGAATTATAGAATAAATGGGCATTTTAGATTTATGTCTAATAAATTAGAGGAAAAAAAACTATGAAGGTAGGTTTGAGGGGGAGGTTAAAAGACCATAGATAGTAAACATTCTTAAGCATCCAGGAGAGAGGAAGAAGTAATGTAGATGATGGCTCAAGAGCAGAAAACGAAGAGATTACAAAGGAGACACCACTTCATGGAGAATCTAGATTACCCGTATCAACATGACTTCACAATTCATTCCAGGAAGTTCTTTGCTAGGAAGGTGATGGTGTAGCCAGATAAGTACTGCCACTGTTTGCCTGTTTGTATCAGGAAGTTCTTGCAAACAAATTTATTTGAGTATTTTGCTCATCTGTGTAAACAGATCTCCCATTAAGATAACATTTTGCTCACCTGCACAAATATCCTGCTTCTCAGATACCAGTTTGCTTTTAAAGTCTCCTCAAAACTCTTGGCATATTGAATTCACAGGTACTAAAATATTCTGTAATGAATTTTGCCCAATTCCATCCAATTCCCCTCTTTGAAGAACCTGCCTAATACTACCGGAAGTTAGACTCTAGACTCTGTAAATACCTCTCCCTAACTTGCCTCTCCTGAGACACTGTTGAGATTCTTTCTGGGGTGTTCTCTTTTGCTTTCCTAAATCAGATAAGCTTAATTTTGCCTGGTAAAAATAGTTTTCTGGTGACCTTTATGGGAGAGTTAACAGTCGGGGTACCTACTGATTTATTGGATGTTATGGGTGAAGGGAATGGAAGGGGGCAAGGTGGTATATATAAGTTTCAAGGAAAAGGAGAAGATAAGTAGTTTTCTGCTTTGATAATGAATGGATATTTTTGTTCCTAAGAAAGTTGGGGAAATCTGGAGTGCCTGGGTGGCTCAGTGGGTTAAAGCCTCTGCCTTCAGCTTAGGTCATGGTCCCAGGGTCCTGGGATCAAGCCCCGAGTCAGGCTCTCTGCTCAGCAGGGAGCCTGCTTCCTCCTCTCTCTGCCTGCCTCTCTGCCTACTTGTGGTCTTTGTCTGTCAAATAAATAAAAATAAAATCTTAAAAAAAAAAGAAAGTTGAGGAAATCTGCTAAAGAACAATTTTGGGTTGAGCTATTGTGATGGCTAATTTTAGGTATTAATTTGAGTAGGGCAAACTACCCAGATGTATATTACCATTCTGTATATTACTATGAAGTAATATACCATTCTGTATATTACTATAAAGGCATTTTTAGATGAGAATAACATTTAAGTCTGCAAACTTTGATTGAAACTTATTGTTCTCCATAATATTGGTGAAGACCTTAATAGAAAGCACACTCATGTCCCCTTATAAAAAGGCAGTGCTCCTAGCCAACTATGCTTTGACCTGAAATGAAATTTTCAGCTCCTACCTGGGTCTTCAGCCTGCTAGCCAATACTTGGACTTGCCAAGACAATTGAATATATTTTTTCTTTACTATGTACTATATTTTTTTTATACACATGTACACATACTATTGGTTTTGTTCCCTGGAGAGCCCTAATGCTCTTATCAAATAATTCATTATAAAATTGATTATTTATGTATTGAATATCTAATAAGACTTGCTTTTTATTTTGAGTGAGGTTCCAAGTACTCTGCCTATAATATGATACACTACCAATATGTTAGATATACTACTAGCTTAGTTTTATATAATGAATAATTTAATTGATAGTTCTGATTTTTTTTACTCTTTTAATGCCATAAAATCTTTTGAATGTAATCAACCCTGAGTTATAAGTAAGCTTGGTAGGTGAAGAGTGTGGCAAGAAAGCACAGAAGTAGGAGACAGGATAAAAATGTAATTAACTCAGTATACCCTACTTTCTTATATGATATATAATGTTTTCATTACATTTCTTTAAAAAACATTATTTCATTATTTTGAGACAATTGCAGAGTCACAGGCAGTTGTAATAAATAATACAAAAAAGATTATATATGTCTTGTACACAATTTCCCCAATATTATCTTGCTCAACAATATCAAAACCAGGAAACTGACTTTGAAAATCAACCAAACTTACTCAGATATTACTGGTTTTATATGCACTAACTTGTATGTAAGTGTGTAATTTAGTTATACACATTTTATTCCACGTGTTGTTTCTTTTATCTGCCACCACAGTCAAGATAGAATAGTCCTATAGCAAGATTCCTTCACACTACCATTTTATAGACACTGACATCTCCCTCCCTGTTCCCACCTTCCAGTCCTTAGCAACCATTAAATATTTTCTTCTTCATATGATCTCTATAATTTTGTCATTTCTAGAATGCTATTTGAGTAGAATTATACAGTATATAGCCTTTGGAGACTGCTCTTTTTCACTCACCTTTTTAAAAAGCTTATAACATTTTCTTTGTTTGTATTTAAAAAAAAAAAGCTGAAGAACACTGGATTAATTTTTTGGTGGGAGGTAGAATAAAATAATTAATTGGTTACTATTGCTGCATACCCAGGGTGGGGTGGGGTGGGATGGTTGGAGAATCAGAACTATTTTTAAAACATTAGGTTTCAATATAAATACAACTCAAAACTCCTAGCCTTGGGGGACGGGGTGGGGGGAAGTTGTATGGGTTTTGTTTTGTTTAATTTATTGGTTAGTCTTTAGGGTTTTTTTGCTTTGGGGTTATCTTCTGTAGCTTATCTTTTAATCCATTACTCACTTGTGATGGACCCATCTAAGTTGTGTGTTTTATTCGTTTGTTCCTGTATATTGCTGAGTAGAATTCCATGGTATTGATGTTATGGATGTACCATAATTTTTTTAACCTTCCACTTGCTGAAGGACATTCAAGTTTTTTCCAGTTTTGAGCTATTGTGAAAAAGCTGCTCTGAACATTCATAGGTTCAAACAGGTTGTTTGAACATAAGTTGTCATTATCTGGGATAAATGTCCAAGAAGACAAATGCTGGGTCTTTGAATAAATGTGTATTGACTTTTATAAGAAACTGTCCTATTATTTTCTAGAGTAGAAATTTACTTTCCCACTAGAAATGGACAAGTGATCCTTTTTTTCCACATTATTGCCAGCATTTGATGCCATTACCACATTTAAAGTTTAGACATTCATGTAGTAATATGTTACTGTCGTTAAGTTACAATTCCCTGAGGGGTAATAATGTTGAAAACCCTTTTGTCTGCTTATTTGTCATCCTTACATCCTCTTCAGTAAAATGCCACTTCATGACTTAAGCCTATATTCTGATTGGATTACTTGATTTTTTAGTTGTTGAATTTGAGAGTGGCTTATATATAATATATAATTTTTTTGTCAGATATGGTTTGAAAATAATTTTTTTCTCAATCTGTAGCTTATCTTTTAATCCTCTTACCAGAGCTTTTTGCAAAGTATATGTTTTTAATATTGATAAGATTAAATTTGCCAACTTTTCTTGTTATGGATCATGTCTTTGGTGACAAGTCTAAGAACTCTTCTCCTAGCCCTAGGTCCTGAAAGATTTGCCATTTTATTTTTCCTAAAAGTTTTAAATTTTTATGTTTTACATTTAAGTCCATGATCCATTTTTAGTTTATTTTTGTGTAATTTGTGATGGTTTGTTTTCTTTTTTTTTCTTTTTTTTTTTAAAGATTTTATTTATTTATTTGACAGAGAGAGATCACAAGTAGATGGAGAGGCAGGCAGAGAGAGAGAGAGGGAAGCAGGCTCCCTGCTGAGCAGAGAACCCGATGCAGGACTCGATCCCAGGACCCTGAGATCATGACCTGAGCCGAAGGCAGCGGCTTAACCCACTGAGCCACCCAGGCGCCCGATGGTTTGTTTTCTTAAAGTTCTGTAATTTTGGTTTATATTTTTACCTTATTTAATTTTAATCAAGTATTTTAAAATCTCCAGAAAGAAAGGATTTTAAAATATTGTTATTAATTTTTAGATTTATTATATGGTAATTGGCCAATCCATTTATAATATTTTTACTTACATGTCTCAACTTTTTTGTGATAATGATTTTTGGCCAATTTTATGATCGCTCCATGTACACAGCTGAAAAATGGTATAATGTGGATAAAATGCCAAGGAGCTAGTCTTAAAACTCTGTGATCTTAATCATTATATTATGCTGTATATTCAAGAAACAAAGGATATACAGGTCAACTATTAAAAATAATGAGTTAGGGGTGCCTGGGTGGCTCAGTGGGTTAAGCCTATGCCTTCAGCGCAGGTCATGATCTCAGAGTCCTGGGATCGAGCCCCGCATCGGGTTCTATGCTCAGTGGAGAGCCTGCTTCCCCCTCTCTCTCTGCCTGCCTCTCTGCCTACCTGTGATCTCTGTCTGTCAAATAAATAAACAAAATCTTAAAAAAAAATGAGTTAAATGCCTCCATACATATTTATCATGTGGGGTTGAAGGAATATTTATTTTATGCTATTATATGAACAAAATAAAAAGGAGAGAGTAATGTATGTAGAGAGGTCTCATTTTTATATTATGTGTAGGCGTATGTGTGCTTGAGCAGAGAAAAAAAGTGTTTTTGTGTGTACATGTGTGTGTATAAATATATATCAAAGAGTGAACATGGCTTGCTTTTTAGAGTGGTAGAGTTGATGATTGGAGAATAAGGTGGAAAAAACTTTTTCCTTATAAATTTCATATATAAATATATATTTTGATTATATTACATTCATCATTTTGATGTGTACTTTTGTTTAGCGATGGAATTGGGGATTGGAGGATAAGAAAGTCAATTAAGTTTTTCTTTATAACTTTCATTTATAAAGATATATTTTGATGTATTACGTTTCTATCTGGTAATTTAAAAAATCAAAGTAAGAACTGAAGAAGATCACAACATTTTCCTCTGATTTATTTAAAATCATAAAAATTAAATGGGCTTATCTAATGGAATTTTAAATTTTTCTTTTTATGTTTTTACATGGATTTTCATAAAGTCAATTTTAGACCTGAGAATGGTCTTTTAAAAAAGAAAATGGTCTTTTTATGTAGTCTCACTTACATGTTTTCGAGATAAAATGGTAAGATTTTGAACCCCATCTTTCATTTTACTCTGTCAGGTCAGTTCAACATTAAATTATACCATGTGCTTTGTTTTATGATTAAAATAAATTACCTAAGTTTTTGAAATTATTAAAGTTGTTCAAGCATACATGAATCATAAATTTAGAGTTCTTTCAATTAAAAACTATCATTTGACAATAGTTCTTAAATATGGACACCTCAACACCTGATGACCATTTGCAGAGAAGTAACTTGATGGTATTTAAATCACTGATCCAAATTAATTTCTCTCAAAGATTTTGTACATTCAGCTAATAACTGGCAATGTTACTCAATGCTGGGTGGCAGTCATGAAAATGATTACAGTTAGAAATATATTAAGAATAAAAAATACAATAGTAGTTTATCAGTTAGTGGCAATTTTTCTATGAAGAAAAGGTAGAAACGGACCCTTACCTCATGAAATTTTTAATTTCCTGGCTTGAATCCATATGTAGAAAGAATTTCAATTTGACTTCATCAAGTTAATTTAGGTTCAAAAAGATGAATCATACAGGTTTACTCCAAAACCATTTCAAGTCAGAATCTCAGACTGAAGAATAAATTTGCAGGAGTGCAATAACTTATTACTTCTGGCAGTTAGTCTGGGAAGTATTTATTTCCAATATTTAAGCTGTCTCCACTTTTTAGTTTGATGATGTGTATTTAAATAACACGTACCTTTATTAATTATCTGTAGGGATGTAATAAATGCCTATTTACAAAATTATGTGGATGATTATATTGTAACTTTAAAAATTTCCAATATCAAAAAGCCTAACTTAGCACTATGTTATCTTATTTTTATTTAATTTTATGATATAACTGATATAACATTGTGTATGTTTAAGGGGTTAAATGCATTGACTTAATATATTTATATCAGGCAGGGTTTAGATGGGCTATTTTTCTACTTCACAAGATAACAACTGGAATCATTGGGTGGTAATTTCCTGGCAGCTGACCAGACGTGGAGGATCCAGTATGGTTAAAATCATATACTTAGTATTGTAGGAGTTGTGGCTGGAAGCTAGGTTCAGCTGGGTTCCTCTTCCAATCCATGTGTTCTTAGGTCCCTTCAACTTTTCCCTGTATTGGAGGAGTTGCAGACTAGGATGCCCAGTGACCAAGACAAAGGTGCCATTACTCTTTTAAGGTAGGTCTGGAACTGGCGCAGTATCTTATCAAAATTACTTTATTAGTCAAGGAACTAATAGACCATCACTGATTCAAGGAGAGCTTCCAACATTTTTCTCACTGTCCTTAGATTTTTACCATCAGTTTTCTCAGCGGTCTTCCATTTATCATTAACAGTCTCCTTGACACCTTCAGCAGCTTTTGCATGGGACCCCTGGTTCCCATGAAATGCACACATGCACATTCACATTCCATGTTCAACTAAGTTTGGGAAATAGTATATATTGTATTTTCATGTAAGGACTAATATTATTCCTTCTTAAAGCTTTTAAGAAGTCTAGGAAATATTTTCATTTTTAAAATTTATGTAAATCAATTTTCCCCCAAATATTTTTAGGGTTTTTTTTTAATACAATGTAACATTGAACAATTGAGGTTAACTTTGAGAAAATTAATTATTTTGAGAAATGGTAAACTTTTTGAGCACATTTTTAGTTTTGGTATGTATTTCCTGTGTACCTCTTAGGTAACAAATCTAAATATATACCAACTTTTTACTATTGTTTTTGTTTTCTGAAGAAAGAAATAAAATGAGATTACTGTGTTACAGCCACATACAAATTTTCTGTCATTTAGAGTATGCCAGTACCATGATAGTTAAATGAAATTTGTTTAAATTCCAAATCACATATTTAGGAAACATAATTCTTTTTTCTCTGGTTACACTTAGTGATTCTTGTGGAGGGAGATTATGGGTGTGTTTCCATGCATTTCTTGTTCTGTCTCTGCATCAACTAGGGGTTCCTGTTTCTATGAGACTGATTCAATTATGGATTACCTCTACTCCTTCCCTCTTTCCTAAGCTCTGCGGTACCTCATTTGACACCACTTCTATTTCCATAATTTTCCAAAGTAGAACCTACTTTTACAGTAATGTGAGGCTTTAATGAAGTAAGAGGTCCTTTACAGAATAACTTGATACCAATAATTAGTGTTCTAAAAAAATGTCCTTCAGCCATTTCTCCTGTTCAGAGTTTTAGCTTTTCTTATCGTGGTGGGGATCTTTACATTTAATACTCCTGGGTCCCTGCCCTATTCTTTGGATTCTTCTAAAAATTAAACACTATAGTACAAGACAATTAATTTGTATTATCTTCATATACAATTATTTGTTCATGCCTTTAAAGCTTTATTGTCATATTTTCACAAGACACTATCATACTATTATATTTTACTAAACTAAAAACTATAGCTTAGAAAATGTATGTGGCTGTATCTTGTGTAGTTTTGTGCATGCTACTTAAGAAAGAGCTAAAGAGCTAAAGAGAGTTATGACTTTAAATGCCACTAATTTTTCCTATCAGGTAACATATGTAATCCAGTATGCTAGTTTTAATTTATTTCTAGTCATGATATACTTAGAATAAACGGACCCAGTATTTTGCACAGTATATACTCAGCACTTAGGGAAATTCAAAATGTTTAATGAAAATGAACTCTGCCATATGTTTTTAAAAATATTAAAATTATTTCCCTGTATCAAGAAGAAACAACAGATTGTCATAGTGATAACTCCTATTTATGAATTAAATTGTCTTGCTAAAACTTTTCATTTTGCACATTAAGGATGTTGATCCAAAGAGATTAAGACCCTTGCCTCATGTGACTTGTTGGTCAACAATTCCAATAATGCCATAATATATGTTTTTTTATATCAATTATTCCACTTAAATATCTCCATCCTATTTCTTTCAGAGACAGACAAAGTAGCATTTTTTAAAAAAATCATTAATCAAGTACATTATATATTTTAAAGTATTGTAAAGCCACTTAATTTCATAGAAATTATATAAACATTTAGAAGATTTGGATTACTCTAGTATTTTATTTTTTTATTTTGTTTTAATTCTGAAGTGAGGACATTTGCATCAATATTAGCTTTTTATACAATTCAGTTGTATGAATTTGACTTTATAAATAAAATTAAGCATTACTCTTTTTCAAATGGTATAAACCTTGACTTTTTTATACAAACTCTAAGAGAAATCATAAAATAAATAATACTGCCTATTTCATTTTAATCATTGTACAAGCAGCCCCATAATTCTAAGAAGTCAGCATCATATCTTAATTGTAGATGAATAGTTGGCATATTTTTTTAATTAGGTATCTTTAAATCAATATTAAAAACAATTGCCTTATGCCCAAAATGAAACTGAAAATAACACAATTAAAAAAAAAAACTCTTAGGCTGGTTTCCATGGAATGGTCATTAATAATTGGAATTAGGGCCAATTTTCTATTTTGTACAAAAGTTCTAATAATTAGGCATAATAAATTGTATCTGAGGTTATTAGTCTGTTTCTCATTAAACAGACTAAAGTCAGCAGTATAAAGTCAAAAGCAAACCACTGAAATATGTACTTTTAAAGAATGATGGGGGATTTTTATTCAACAAGGACATTGAAAGGATTGTGAACAAAGGACAAAGAAACATTGTTCCAGATCTATATTTGTCTATAAATTTAACATTAC
This sequence comes from Mustela erminea, assembly GCF_009829155.1. Classification (NCBI taxonomy): domain Eukaryota; kingdom Metazoa; phylum Chordata; class Mammalia; order Carnivora; family Mustelidae; genus Mustela; species Mustela erminea. The sequence goes on from NC_045619.1 coordinate 133,280,444, forward strand.
TTAATATTATTACTTTCAGTTTTAGTTTCATCTAACCCTTGTCCATCTCTCCTAAGCAGTGTAAACTGAAGATGCCTGTAATGGGAATAGCAATGGGGTGGTGGAGAGAGACTTACTGGCTGCACTAGTATCTGCTAATGCTTCACTAACAATAAAACCTTCTATGGCACCGTCAGTGTCTAACATCTTGCTGAACTAGCTAGTCTGACACTCAAACTTCTTTTCAGAACAGTTCCAACTTGCCATTTTGTTTGTTTTAATCATTTTTAATTTTAAGTGAAAGTATATATTTAATTTTAAAGTCAAATAGTATAAAACATGTATCACCTAGGCAGTGTCCTGTGACACCTTTCTATTCGTTCACCCTGAATTCCATTTTTAATGTTTTTTTCTTTTAGTTGGTTGTTATCTTCGTGGAAGGAAATACTGGCTTTTACTACTTCTATACTTAAATTTACTAATTATCTATTTCCATAGAACAAGATGGAGGCATCACATTGGTTTCTGTTTCCACTCATCTCACTCAGTGTTCTGAAATTTCACAATTATGTGCTTGAAGTGTGTTTATGTTTGTTCATTTGTTTTGCAAGAATCTCAGTTGGCCAGTTCAGTCTAGGAGGCCCTAGTTTTTATTTATCAATATTTTTAAAAACACTAGTGTTTGGCTATTTCTCCTATCCTGTTTCTCTAGTATTTGTTTTGCTTATTTTTCTTGATAATCCCGGAATTTGGATATTATATCTGACGTGATCTTAATGTTTTAATCTCCTAACACTTTCCCCCCCTGTTTTTCTTTTCTATTTTACTGTCTAGACAATTTCCTTCAGTTTTTCTTTTTCCAACCCCTTTAAATCTGCTTTTAAATTTTATTTATTTAATTAAAATGTAATTTGATTTTCTACAATATTAATTATGTAGTGTGTGCGTGTGTGTGTTTCTTCTTGCAACGTTCTTCCAATATTTTTATTATAATTTATTTTTTGTTTTTTTTTTTCCTTTGGTTTGTTTCTGTTTTTTGTTTGAGTAGCTTTTTTTAAATGTCTGCTGATGCTTTCTAGTCTGTTCACACTTACATGAAAGGAACAAAAAAAAATGTCTAAGTAGATTCATATGTGGGCGTTTCTTGTGCCTTGTTGGCTTTTCTGTGAAGTGATTAACAATGGCCTGACAAACCTAACATTGGTTTTATGAGGACTTTTCTCTTGGGTCAGTTTCTCCAGGGAAGGGTGTGTTTCCAGATCAGATGGTGTAGACTTTCACAAAATTTTCCTGTTTTCATATTGATGACTGAACCTGTACTCTACTATATCTGTTATTGTAGTATTAAGAACCTCTCAACTTCACTTTCTTCAGAAAATACTGGTTTCCCTTTTGCAAGCATGGGACAGACATGTTCTTTGACTTTTGGGTGGGGGATGAGATATGATTACATGCCTGCTTTTAATGATGAAGTTTTATAATATAGATGAGGTTCAGTTGGGTAGAGTCTGGAGCCAACGGCCAAGAAAGAATTCTTGAGATGTCTTTGGTGCAAAACGGTGGTTTATTAAAGCACGGGGACAGGAACTGTTGGCAGGAAGAGTCGCTGCCCCGGGATTGTGAGGAGTGGTCCATTATATACTTGCAAGTTGGGAGGGGGTCAGGAATGGTGTAAATCTCTAAGGAGTTTTGGAAGCAAGGTTTCCAGGACCTTGAGGTGCTAGCAGTTGATGGCAAAAGGTCATTTATTACCATCTAATAAAACCTTAGTCATGAGACCCTTCAGATATATATTGGTGGACCATATGCTTGGGGATGATTGCCAGAATGTATCTTGGAGGGTTTAGAGATAAAGGAAGTTTCCAAGGAATTTTTATATGTTAAAGTAGACTTTAAGGATCCTGGTGGGTGTGTGGGGGGTGGTCAGGCTAGTATTATTGCCTTTTGCCCTTAGCAAAGTATTAAGGTAGAAGCCATTGAGTCCCTAGAGGAATGTCACTCTGCCCATTTCAAGGACTTGTCAGTGGGCTCAACATGGTAAGGAAATTTAATAAATTTTCTTCTGCCTCTGTTTCCCACATCATTTACATTGAATTGATAAATTCTTTGAGACTTATCCTTCTCTTTTGTCACATAAGGTAACTAGAGCCCAAAGCTCCTCTGTCTTGAGTGACTATTTTGGATAATTCAGTTTGCTACTTAGGTGCATTCCTATTTTTATTACCCAGGATTTAACCTGTTCAAGTACCAGGTAAGTTGTCACTCTTACATTTACCTTCCATACGGCAAAATTTGCTAGTATACTTCACCCCCTTGTTGTCTCTACTTCTATATATCTTTTGAATTTATCCTTCAAAGGTTTATTTTAATACCATTTAGTTTTAGGAAGAAGAAAAGGTGATTTCATATGTTTAATTTAACATGTTTAACATGAAAATCCCAAAGTATTTCTCAGCTTTATTTTCTATTTTTACACTCTCTATTGTTAAAGAAAGTGTGTGTGTGTGCATGCATGTGCAAAGGAATATATATAAAAAATGGAATCACTCTTTACTCTTTATGTTTCTATGGTGAGATTATTATATTCTATTTTACAGTATGGTAAGAAGTATACTTAATCATATTTTTTGGTTGCAGACATCCTTTGTACAAAACAATATTTAAGTATCTTTGAATCGCTTATAAAGATAACATAGTTGCTGGCATACAGAGATAGTAAAAAATGAGAGGTAAATTGACAGATTATACAATATAAGAGAGATTTAGATCTGTAATTCTTAAAAATCAAGTATTGAATTTTCGTTTCCTTTAAAGTAGGATGTTACATCATTGGGTTTTTATTATATAACAAACCAGTTGCTTAAACATTTTCTTTTTAATAATCACTCACACATCTTTGTGGGACCTGAATGCCAATTTTGGTTAGGCTCAATAGAGGCAGTTCAACTGGTACATCTCTGTGTTACATATCTCTCATCATTCTCCCAAGATCATAAGTTAGCTAGTCATGCACATGATAGAAGGATTGAAAGAAAGTTGCAGTTAGTACCACTGTCTCATCCTCAGTTTATAGATCTTCATGCATTTGGATTTTACACCACAATGCATGTTTTTACCTTTCACATGTCAGCACATACAGTGGCATTAATATGTCGAAATAGAATGAAAAAAAGATATTAAATGGTGGGAAAATATACCTTAGGAATAATCAACAATCTAAAGATTGTTCTTCAAGCCATTAATGTTTTCCTCTTTTCAAATTCCCCAATATTATGCCATTGTTTGTCACTGGATTCACGGACATTTTGAATTTGGACTAAGGCATTGGCATTCATACTTGACTGATAATAAAATGCCTTCATATTAGTCTTTAGTCAGATAGTAAATGTTCTATACTTAGCATTTGGTTAAATTATGACTTACAAAGAATATTACATATGGAAGGGATATGTACTCATCGGGGATAATCCACACTTTTTTTTGGTGAAGAAAATCAGGGTTCAGAGAGCGAGCATTTAACCATGTCAGAGCAGAAAGTAAACTCGCTTTTCATGAGTCATATAGAAGCACTTATTGTGATCAGAATTCAACATTATATTAGCATTTTTTATAATTTCATTTTAAATTTTTAATTTCCAGTTAAAATTAGGTTGACTTTTCAAAAGACTGTTGGAGAAATTTGACTTTCATTATGAAAATTATACATATTTTTATAAAGTATAAAAACTCTTGAAAACATTGAGAAGGAAATTTAAAAATGTTTATAATCAAACCACTTTGTTTCTTTTCAAATGAACCAAATATTTCATACAAATTAAAATAATTCATTGGGTAAAGAAAGTGTAGCACAGGGAGATCCATTTGTTTGTCAGGAGATTACACTCTTAAAACCTCTCAAGAAGAAAACATAAAAATTAAGCTTCATTGTTCTCAAATACAGGCACAAACTCCACCCAGTTTATGGGGTAGGTGGAAAGCATTAAGATCAGATTAGGGCCAAAAAATTGTAAAATAAAGGTGATTTTAAACTTGTTTTATTCTTTCTGATGCTCCATTTACAAAGGATTGCATTTCATAAAATACTGTACTGCTTTTATGATGGGAATGTTTTAACACATTTATTTGGAAGGCTTGTAAGGATTTATAAACATTATGTTTTAATTGTTGTTATAGGACTGATGTATTATGGCTGCTGCTTTCCTCTGTTTTACTTCAATAAATCTCCAGATCACATTCCCCAGACTTTGTATTGGCCATTTTAATATAAAACCATGATTTTTCCCCTGACCTTGTAAAGGCAATAGGAAGGTGGAACAAAGTCATGGAACATAAAGAATAATTAATAGATTCTGTTATCTAATATATATTATAGATTATTTAAAAATAAAACTTTACAATGTTAATGCTGGTCAATTGTGAAAGATGAAAAAATATTGTTTTAAACTTACAGTTTCAAGGTTTTTAACATTTTTATGTACTTTAAATATGTAGTAGTGATTATTTTCACCTTATTATTTCACACATATGAACATGAATATGCTGACAATAAGTTGACTTTAAAAAATAGGGACACCTGGGTGACTCAGTTGGTTCAGTGTCTGACTCTTGGTTTAGGTTCAGCTCATGATCCCAGTCAAGGTCGTGGGATTGAGTACCGTGTTGGTCTCTGCGCTCAGCGTGGAATCTGCTTGAGATCCTCTCTATTGTCCCCTCTCCCTCTCGTGTGCACATGCTGTGTCTCTTTCTCTTTAAAAATAAATAAATAAATAAAATATTTTTTAAAATGTTAACATCTTCAGTCACAGTATAAAAACAAGGCTGAATTTGCCATACCTTGTTAATTTGAAGTTAGAGCATGGAATAAAATCTACATGGTAACTGCATGCTGTTTATTGATACATAGTTCTTCTGACTTTCCCTCAAAACCATCCACACTATCCTATTGCTTTCATGAATGGTATTTAGCTTAATTCAATTAAAAAAAGCGTTTTGAGTCTAGTACACTTAGTGCTTTAACACTATGTTAAAGATGATTAAGTAAGACAATTTTGGTAATAAAAAAAATTTATTTAACATTTCAGGAAATGTAGTTAGTCTCCTTTTGGAAAACTGCACAATGGGGGAGAAAGCAGGAAAGGTTTATAGGAAAGAAGAATAAAGAACAAGAAGAGAAAATACCTAATCTGCTAAGGCCATATAGTCAGCTTTGTTTGTGGTGAGAAGGCCCAGAGTTGGCCTTGTGTTTGGGAATTGGTTAACCAAATGCCCTGTGTGTCTGGATAAGGGGAACATTTATAGGACATGGAAGTTATCAAAGTTTTGCTTTGCTGACATGGCACCCCAGGCAGGAGTGACTCCATCTTGGGCCTAGAAATTTATTTCAACAACTAGAATGGGTATACCATGAGATCATAACAAATTTCCTACCATGTAACATTTCACCTTAATTGATGACGTCCATGCACCTGATTTACTTAATGAACACATTTATTAATCACCAGCTGTATGCTTTGTACATAATGAAGAAATGTGTGACCATAAAGCAATAGTAAATCTTGATAATGAGTAAAATAATCAGCCAGATAAGAGAAATATTTGAAAGTTAAATTGAAAGCTGCTAATTCAGTTGAATAGAATAATTCTCTGGATTTTTGCATGTAAACTGCTCTTTGTGTGCAGAATTCCTTAGTAGACCATAGGGTTGTTCAAAAAAGCACTTTCATAGAGAAGGCATTGGAAATGTGCATTGACTACCTTGGTTCATGGAAATAATTTTTAAGTAAAGTCCATGACAACAACAAAAATACTTATTTTACTACTTGAATTAATCAGAGATTATCGAGAAAGTGTGATTTTTATAATGATAAATTATGTAAAATAGGGGCTTTTGAAAATTGTTCTGTCTACGTGGTTCCTTGTCTCTCTCTTAGCTTCAAAATAATGTTTAGAGAATGCACTGCTTTTGCTTCCAAATGGAATTTCTAATAAATTTCTTTGTAACTATCTTTAAGAAGATTTTTTTTTTTACCTATTTCAAAGGAAATTACAGAAAGTTAATTTATTTTTGGGATGAAAATGGTTTTGAAATAATGTATTTCCTTAAACCTTGTCCCAAAGTACATGTTATTAAGAGAAGTTTTACACATTCTCATTTTTTTTTATTATGTTGACAATCTTGGGAAGATTAGATGTGTTCATACATATAGCTTTAGATTGGATTCCCTTCATTTATTTGGGTCTCTTGAAAGTTCTTTTGTAAACCATCATCCAAGACTAGTTAACAAAACAATCTTAGATGATCTAATAGCATGTGGCTTAAAGCAGTGAGAAACAATCCTCTAGTACATTGCTACAAATGACATTCAGGTTTGAGCTACTATAAAGGTCTCTAAACAGAATGAAGCATAAATCAGTACAAGCTGTGGAAACAATAGCTTTCCAAATATTGTACTCTTGTGTCGACATAGTGCCACAACATGAAAACATAACAGAGTTGGAATTAGACCACACTCAGGGTTTTAAAGGAAAATATACACTGCTGCAGAGCGCAGATGCCATGTCTGGCCTCCTGATATGCACACATCTGCCGCAGTTCTGAAATAGGTCTAGTGATGGCAACGCCATTAACTATTTGATTCCAGTGAAGCTCCCCCTAACTGGAGATTTTAGGAGCATTTCTGGAAGGCTGTTTGTAGAGACTTGTTTCCTGTTTTTGCCTGCCACTCTTTTCTGATGTTTATATCGGGCCAGTTTTGTTTTGTTTTGTTTTTGTTTTTGTTTTTAATAGTGCAACTTAGTTTTTCTTCTAATAAACTTCAGTGGTAACAGTGCCCACAAGGCATAAGCAAAAATGCCCTTTTTTGGCTAGAACATTCTAAAGTAGTTAACATATTTATATTTCTACCTGAAGATAACTGAGTGATCTAGATGCAGGGAACTTACTGCTATTTTATATGCCCAATGAGAAAAAGGTGAGTCAAGTTCATTCCCATCCTCTACACGTCCTGCCAGTTTATTGATCATGAAGTATAGATATTGTCTCGAGTATAAAGCTTAGTAAAGTTTACAGTTCTTAGTCATGGTGTTGTATATGTTTTTATAAGCCACCTCAATATTCTTACCAAGAAAATAATGTAAAGACTTATAGAGGTTACAGTTCAATCAGATGATAGGCCCCAGTCTTCAAAGAGCAAAGTACTTGGGGTGGGTGTTGATAATAGATCTAAAATGTGACAACAGAGCGTCATGAACCTGTGTACACATACATATCTCAACTTTCTATTCGATTATGTGTCTGAGTCAGAAATTTGATTTTAAATGTACCTCTTATAATTCCTGTTTCTTTTAATTACTTTGTATGCATACTCTTGGGTGGTTGTTCATGTTGAGAGACAAGAAGACCAAGAAAAATATGGCTCAGATTTAGTGTGTCCCTAATGATTACCTCCGTGATGAGTAGTACAACTTAAAGAAGAAGAGAATTTATAAAAATTTTGAAATTTTTCTTAAATATATATACTTGTATAACATTATAAGTATTCAGTACCTATTTATATATATATATAATATATAATGTTATATCTATATATACAGATGTAGATATCCAGTGATTAGTAGTAACTGGCTTCTAGTGTACATTTATTATGGGCCAGGCATCATACTGAGAACATTACATGCGTATCTCAAGTAGTCTTTGTAAGAGCTCTAGGAAATAGATACCACAAAAATCCCATTTTATAGATAAGTAAATTAAAACACAAATAGTTAGTCCAAGATTATCCACACATGGAAGTTGTAATTAGGAATCAGATAATCGACCCTGGTGGTTGCGATTTTTAAAAAGCAGTTGTGCTCAGTGGCGCCTGGTGGCTCAGTCTGTTAAGCATCTGACTTGATTTCGGCTCACGCCATGATCTCACTGTCCTGAGATGGAGTTCCAGGTCCAGGTTGGGCTTTGCACTGGGCGTGGAGCCTGTTTAAGCTTCTCTCTCTTCTACTACCTGTCCCCCTCCACTAGCCCACATGCTTGCTTTCTCTCTCTCTCTCTCTCTCTCTCAAAAAAAAAAAAAAAGTAGTTGCTTTTAAACCTGCAATCATGTGGCAAACCTTGCAGAGGCACTCATAATTAGCTTAATGATTGTTAAGTTTAATGTAGTCAACAGACATTAGCTCTTAATAACTTAAATTTTCATATTATCTAGTACTCCACACAACAAGTAACAGAAATCTCTGGGAGCTACTTGGGATTTTTATTTTATTGTTTTATTAACAAATTGATAAGTAACTTTTTACTAGTGAATTATTAAACTAATAAGTAGTATAATTAATAAATGGCATTATTTTTATAATAACACAGTAGCTATTTCATGCAGCTCAAGGCCACGGGAATAACCTAGCAGGATCTGAAGTGCAGAGCTTTGAATAGAGTGAGCAGGATCCAAATAATTCTGACCAGAGAACTTGAAAGAACATTTGATGACAAATCACTTTTTCTCACTGTTAAGAGATGAGATAAGAGTTTTTCTGACCTAGAATTTTGGAAAGGATGGCAAAAATAAGAGAGTCTAGATGATGGTGTTCAGAGGAATGGTATCTGTGAGAGATTTGTGAGATAAACAGCAGGTGCCTCCAGAAAGACTTCAGAGAAGAAGTTTTACATTCGTTCCCAGATTTATCCTGAAAAGAGAGCAAGTCTCATAGAAGCCATGGTCTCTCATGGACCTAGAAATGGGCAGTGCATACTTTTGCCTCATAGAGCACAATGGGAAGCACATATGATATAATCCAAAGTAACCAAAAAGACAGAAGCCCACACATACAGACACACACACACACACACACACACACACACACACACACACTATTGGTTCTGTTTCTCTGGAGAATCTTGACTAATACAGTAGGTATAAGGCTGCTTCCTCTGAGTCAACAGAGAAGTGTCATTTCTTTGGGATGACAAAGGGGGGGTTGGTGGGCATTGTAGGAAAGCTGAGCTTTAAAGGAGAAACACTACTGTGACCTAGCTTCCAAACCAAAGCACTGAGACTTCCAGTTCTTTGTATATTGGCATTTGCTCCACTGGCCTTCAGCCTAGCTGTACGCTCCATCTTTGACTTTCTGACTTTCTCTTCAATTTCCTTCAAATGTGGACTTCTCGGGATACCCCCAACCTTGTCATGACCTCTAATTCTTGTCACTGCTCCCTGGCTGTACATTCTGTACGAAGATAGCTGCCCTCTCCAGATCCAGGTTTTCGTAGGGCCCTTAGTCTTGTATTTGGGGAGGGCCTTGACCAAATCAGGCTACCCAGCTGAAGAAGTGGTCAACCGCAGGGGGAGAAGTTGCATGCTCACTTGGTCCGATGCCAGCATCCTGTCTTCCTTTGCACAGTTCCCCTCCTCCTGCATTCTAGCATGCATCCCTCCCTTGTTCCCCTTCTCCTCTCCAGGTCCTTGAAATGGACACAGTACTTCTGCTCCTCCAACCTCTTCATTATTTAGGCTCTTCTTAAACCATGCTAAGTGATTTCTTTCCAACTACTGTACCAACTCTCCTGCCTTAAGTTACCAGGGGAATTTTTTTCTAGTTATTATTCTCCTTGACCTTGCCATATGCATTATTATTTTTTTTATTTATTTTTTATTTTTTTTGAAGTTGGGCAAAGTTGTTCCCTTGGTTTACCTTTCTGAGTAACAGTCACTTCCACTATTAAAGATTAAATGCAGCCCCAGGGTTTGGGAACAATTAGGCTGAAGACAAAGGAGAATGTGAATGCCTATAGGAACCAAGACCTATAGCCCCCAAGCTTTCCAAATTGTTCTGGGCACACAAGTGCATTGATGTTGAGAAACGGATTACCTTGGATTTTTCACAGGTTAAACATACTGGTTTAGTCTTCAGGAACTAGGTTACCCAGTGCTGGAGAGATCCAGTCAAAGGTCTGTGAGCTTTTTCTTCCAGGAATGGAATGACAGAGAGATTTATCCGAGGGTGGCCAGGAAGAGCATTAGAGCTATAGCAAGCAGTCCCTGCCTCTCCTTTAGAAAGTACTATGTGATAGTGAGTGTTGATGCGAAGGTCCCCCAGCCAGGCTGCAACCTCCTGGAGGTCCTCCATGTCCCTGTTATCCCGTGGAGCTTGGCAAGTTCCGTCCACAGGAGGCTCTCAGGCTCGTGCAGCAGGCCTGCTTCCCCACCAGTCCCTTGAGATGGCTTTTAGTATCAGCAGTGACTTCCTCATTAGTAGACTTGGGTGTTTTGAGTACTTATTTGACCTCTCTGCAATAGTTAGTGTCATTGAACATATCCCTCTCCTTTGTTTAAAGTCATATGAAAAATCTAATAAAGAATAATGCATACATGTCATTTAAAAAGTTAAATTTATCCAACTTGGTTCTTTGGGCAGGTACTTTGAATTCTTTGAACTGGTTCCTAAGAAATATACTTGCATAGCCTATCTGAAATTGTAAGCTTGGTGCTGTTTCTTGATTTATTCTAGTCATTGTGCCTTCCTCTTGTGATAGCTAAGATGCAGCTCTGTAACTGTTTCCTTTCCCTCCTGTGCCCCATCCTCCCGATGTAGCTTGGAAAATGTTAGCCTCTGCTAAGTCAGGATGCTCTGATTATGGGTTTTCTTCTGGAATAGTTTTTGTTTTCCCAGAGTTGATAATTGCCTTTTAAAATTTGTCTAGTTTTTAATATACCTGCATCACTTTCTCACACCATCCAGGGGCTTCTCCGTATGCTAGTCCATCCTTAAAATTATAGCTTACTCAGGCTGTTCAGGTGCCATAACAAAATACCACGGACTGGGCGCTAAGAGGACAGTTATTTATTTCGCAGTTTGGGAGGCTGGCAAGTGCAAGGTTTGGGCAGCTTCTGGCTTCTGGTGGGGACTCCTCCTTCTTGTAGGGGTCCCCCTTCCTATTGTGTCTTCACATGGGGGAGAGATCTTTGGTGTTTCTCCTCCTTTTATTGGGACATCAGTTTTATTAGATCAGGGCTCTGTCCTTAGGAACTCATTTAACTGTAATCCGCTCCCTGAAGGCCCTTTCTCCAGTACAGTCCCATGGGGGTTAGGGTTTCAACATACGAATTTGTGGGGGGACACAGTTCAGTCTGTAGTAGTTACGCCATTCTACCCTGGAGACTTTCTTCTCTATGTTCTTCTAAGGTCTACTTCACAACTGTTCTACTAGGAATTTCCTTTCTCTCCTTGAAAAAATGAAAAACCAACTTTATATTGACATAAAATGAAACATGCCTCTTTTAAATCCCCAAGTCAGTGAGTATTGACAGATTGTAAACCCCCATATAACCACAACCGCAGTGAAGATGGAAAACGTTTCCATCAGCCCAGGGTTTGTTGTACCCTTGGCTGCTGTTCTTCCCCTCGCACATCCGCTTCGCAGCCAGTGGTCACCTCCCATCTCTGCAGACGCGTTCTGTCTCTGTAAAGTTTCACGGGAATGGAATCCTACAGTAAGTCCTGTCTGGTGACTGGCTTCTTATACTGGCTGAGTATATATTTTGGGGATTCATCCCTGTTGTGTGTATGCTTTTCTGGGTTGGATTTTCTGTTGCCTGGATTCCATGTCTTCTTGGTTCACTTTTGTTTTGGAAGAGAACGTTCCTGAAGGGTCGCATGGAGGAGTAAGATTTTGAGACTTTGCTGGTCTGCAAATGTGTCCATGTGCCTTTTCACTTGCTTGATGGCGATTGGTTGGTTGGGTGTAGAATTCTAGCGGCAGAGTGCTTTTCCCTCCCAGTTGCTCCCTCCACCCTCTGATTTCCATTGTTGCTACTGGGAAGTCCAGTGCGGCCTGCACCTCGGTCCTTGGTGTCCTGGTCCACCCACCCCGCCCTCCAGAGTTTCAGGATATCCTGTGTCCTTTGTATTCTGAAACGTCGTGGTGGCGGTTTGGAAGAGTGCGGTCAGTTCTTTGTGTTGGTCTCTTGATGGGAACTTTGCAACAGGAGCTTCTCTTTTTCCATCCTGAGATGTTTTTACACATTCGATAAGCTTCCTGGTACTCCCGTGCTTTGAGTTTGGACCTTCTGGTTAATCCTCTTACTATGTTGTCTTCTAATTGCCTGTCTCGTTGGGCATATTGGTTTGTTTTTGTTTTGTTTTGCTTTGAATTCCGCTTCTTCAAGATTCCTTTGACTTTGTTGTCCAGTCTTTCTCTTCGGTTTATTTCTGTTATTCTCTTTAATATTTAGGACCTTGTTCTTAGTCTCTGCTTCTTAAAAATAGCATCCTGTTCTAGTCTCCCTAAAATAGCAATATCTTTCTGAGGATATCAGTTGAAGTAGCATCTTTGAGTTTTCCCACCCTGTATCCCCTCATCGTCCGTCCTCCTCCTTCCTCCAGTTTGGGTCTGTGCTTTGTGGAGAGGCTTTCCTCAAACGTCTGGTGACCCTTGGCTGTCTCCTCTTGGTGTTCAAGAAAAAGCCGCCGCAGGGCTGGCTGACAGGCTGGCTGTGGGCTGATGGGCTAGCCAGCCTCTCTGTTGGGGCGTCTAGTGATTAGCGTCTGTGTGATGTCACTCAAGCCATCCAGTTTTTCCAGAGTAGGCTCCTTTAAACCCTTGCCTTCTGGTCCCAGCCTGATGGCCAGTATTCTTGAGGGTGTCTTGGGAAGTGGCTTTAGGTGCATGGTCTTTCACTGTGTTTCCCGATTTGGTTCTGGCCCTCTTCCCCACCCTTCATGCAACCCACCATCTCCAGAGCCCTCCTGGCTCGGCCCCTCCAGAGGGTACACGTCCTGTCTCCTGCAGGGTGGGGACGTCCCTGGCAGTTTTGGGGCTTCTGAGCACGAATATCAGGGAATCTCCGCAGGCTCAGGCTTAGCCTCCTTGACTCCTCTCAGTTCCGGTTGTCTGCTTTCCATCTCTCCTAAAACCCGTTACTTTCCCTTCTTCCGCTTTCTTTGTTTTGGTGGGTTTTAAGCCTCTTTTATTCCTTTGCTGTAATTTTAGCATGTTTCAGAAAAGAACACAGAAGAGCATGTGTTCATTCTGTCCTGTCTAACCTGAAGGCTCAGCTCCCCATCTCAGCGCTTTGCCAGTTCCATGTAACCTGTTCCTCTGCTCAGCCCTTTCTTGTCGATGTTCTGGGTTCCAGGGCCTCCTGTCCTGTGACTTCAGTTACTGTCCCATTCTGACACTGTCTAAATCATGCCTGGAGTAAACTCTTCTCCCCATCATTGGCGCCCCACTGCCCACCGGCGTGCCATACCGTTAACACGCAGTGCCTCACCTCTGCCTCGGTGGCTGAGCTCCCTGCTTAGCTCTAGATGCTGTTGCTTCCCTGTCCGTGTCCCCTTTATAGCTTCTCATCAGTCCCCCACATTGTGCTGACCTCTCCACCGGGATGGAGCCCATGCTTCACAGGGAAATATGACGCCCCGTGGCCATGGTTCGTGTTAAGTTTGTGCCTGTGGGCATTTTCTAGAGAACTCTGTTTCCCAGCATCAAGACCAGTGCTCGCTACAGTGTGGGTGTTCAGAATGCATGAATGTACTTGGCGGAAACTTTAGAACTGTGATATCTTGGATGGTACCCCATGAAATAGCATTGTTCAAAGCTAGGTGTCTTTTGGGTACTTTATTAAATTTATTTCCTAACATGAGCATTTGGTCATATATCCTCTTAGCCTTTTCCAATTTAAATTTTTGTTGTCTTACCAGAGGATATAGAATTGTAGGGCTCAGTTCTCCTTTCTCTTTGTGATAGAGTGTGCCTGCAGTGGTTGTGGGAAGGTAACTCTGACATTCCCTTAAGGAAGGTCCTCAGCTCCCTTTTTAGGGGAGGGTGCTGGCTCTCTGACCAGCTGTCTGACCCTGGGCCACTGTTACAGGGGGTGGCTCTCGTGACCCTAGCTTGCTGATGGCTAAAGCCAGTGGCTCTCCATTTTACTGGCAATACAGAATGGCTGCTCTCCAGCAGCTGCTGGGGAGGGCTGTTTAGAAGGCTTTGCCATTCTGTATTCATCAAAAGCTGAGAGAAATGGAATGGTATATATGGGCTTTTCCAAAGATACGTCATCCATTCATTCTTCAGAAGTGCTGTTCTATCATAGGGCCTTTTAAGAATTTCATGAAATAGGGGATGCCTGGGTGGCTCAGTCGGTTAAGTGCCTGCCTTTGGCTCAGGTCATGATCCTGGGATCCTGGGATTGAGTCCTGCATCGGGCTGCCTGCTCAGCGGGGAGCCTGCTTCTCCCTCTCCTGCTCCCCCTGCCTGTGTGCGTTCTCTCTCTCTCTCTCTCTCTCTCTGACAAATAAATAAAATCTTCATGGGATTTTATTTCACGTTCTCTTCAAGGGAACTTCATGAAATGGGTTCTTATTCAAGGTCACAATAATTTATTACTTAACAAAAGCAAAAAAAAAAAAAAAAGCTAGCTCCTATTACTCACTTATGTACCAGGTGTTGTTCTAGTCCTGGTGTAGGTATTAGCTCTTATGAGTATGAACGTAATGCTTACGGCAATTCTGAGGAAGGTACTATCTCTCTCTCTGTGTCACATACACACACATATACCTCACCTCCTTTTTTATCTTATTTAACTGTTCCCATTTTTGCCTCTGTGGAGCACACAAGCCTCAGGTCACAGAGCTGGTGAGTGGAAGAGCCAGGGTTCGGCCAGGCAGCCTGAAGTCTGAAGCCGTAGTTATTGTGCTCCACTCTATCCCCAACCCTACACACTGTGCATTTTACCTACAGTTCGTTCAAGCCCATATTAGGTTCAGGACCCCTCTGGATGCTCTGAGACCCCCTTGGGTTAAGCAGGCTCGGATAGTTGGCTGCCTGACCAGAGCGTGTTGGCTCCTGCAGAGGCTCGCCCGAACTGAACTGCCCTTTGGACCCCAGAAGCAGCAGCTTTAGGGAAGGAGCCCATGCAGCAGCCTCCTGGAAGTTAGTGCTCCCACTGCCCGGACAGAGCTCCGCAGGCTGGGGGCTTAACCCACAGAAGCATACTCTCCCACAGCTCCAGAGGCCAGAAGTGCAGATGCAGGGAGTCAGCAGGGAGGGCTTTGAGAGCAGACTGTTCCGGCCCTCTCCTCAGTATGTCCGAGG
Organism: Mustela erminea; assembly: GCF_009829155.1. Taxonomy (NCBI): domain Eukaryota; kingdom Metazoa; phylum Chordata; class Mammalia; order Carnivora; family Mustelidae; genus Mustela; species Mustela erminea. The sequence continues at coordinate 133,295,505 of NC_045619.1, forward strand.
CCAGCCTTCCCTGTGTCTCACCGTGTTGCCTTCCCTCTGGGCTTCCCGCCCTCTGGGCTTGCCGCGGTGGCCCAAGTTCCCCATTGTGTTAAGGACACCAGTCTTAGTGGATCAGGGCCCTCTTCTTTCTTAACTACTTGCATGTGCGGTAACCCTTTTTCCAAATAAGGTCATGTTCTGAGACATATGGTTAGGACTTAACAAACATATGAATTTGTGGGGGACACAATTCAACCCACAAGGAGGACCCATAGGGAATATTCTAATCTTTAAATTAAGAACTGTGTTCTCCAGAGCAATTAGTTTGCTTTAAAATTTTTTGAAGACTGGATCTCATGGGACTGATCCTGTTCTGTCTGCACATGGCTGTATTAAAGCATAGAGCTAAATGTGGCTCCCCGTTGCGAGTATATAGGATTTCAAGCCATGTGTTTTTGGCCTTAATTCTTTTTTGGGGCTTTATCTAATTCCTCAGCTTCTAATTATGCTAACTTGCAGTACTTCTATGTAACCTGATAAGCCACATTAAATTATCTTAGGAATAGTGAGCTATATAATTAAGCCAGGAACTTTATTTTTATTTATTTTCCTTATCTTTTCTGGCTGTCCTTTTGCTAAATCCCTTCCTGTCCTTCCTCAGGTTGGTCTTAGAGTGCTTTCTAATATTTAAAGTTAGACCTTCCTTGAAGGCTTTATTAAAATGAGAAACGTTATTTGGAAAGCTTTGGGTTTTGTTCTTGTTTTTGATGACTTTTTTTCTTCTTGTAGGGAAAACCTTTAAGTCTTATTTGTGGGGCTCCTTCCTGGCTCTGTGAATTTGAGCAGAGGAAACATCAGGAAGAGGCACGTCTCCTTGAAACTGGAACTGTCCCCTTGAGTGATGGGAAGGAGCAGCCCCTGTCTCTCTCATCGTCCTGCAAAGAGACCCCAGACACCCCGAGGCCTGCAGGAGAGCCTGACTGGGTGACTCAGTTTGTGCAGAAGAGAGAATAAAGGGACCTGGTGGACCGTCTGAAGGTGAGCTGTGGGGTGACAGGAGCTGGGAGCCTTCCAGGAAACAGGGCTTGGCTGGTGATTTGGGGTTGATTCTGGGGGTAGCATGTCCTTTGCCTTTGCTGTGCCTCCTTGAGTCAGTGGTGCTGCACCTGTGCTGTCTTTTCAAAGCTGATGTCAACAGGCCTTTTCTAGACGGGGTGGACGGTTCCCTTCATTACCCAACCAGGGAAGGCGCCTCACCATTGCCCTTGGCAACGCGGTTCTGCAGCTGCAGACTCCTTTAAGGGAATGAATTTGATTGAGAGGATGTGGCTTTGGGACAAAGTGTGTGGACCTCCCATACTGAGGGTCAGGGATGCTGCTGCCCCCCTGGAGTGTTGCCCACAGAAGGGAGAACCGCTCTGCCCCGGACTCTTTAAGAAGGGCATGGTTGGGGACTTCGGCAGGGGTTTTCTTTCTGGCTGTTTCACCCTCTAGGAGGAACAGGTCAGGAGGAAGAAGAGAGAGGAGCGCCTGCGGCAGATTCGGCACAATGCGCAGCTCAAGTATGCAGCCAAGCGCTTGGTGAGCGCCCTCTGTGGGGGTGGTGGGGACAGTGCGTGGGTGCTGTTGCTCCCCTGGGTGAGTGGCCAGGGCCGACCCCCCACCCCCCAAGCTGAGTTCTCATCCCCCGGTAGCTGGAGCTTGAGCTGAGGTATTGGTACCTTAGACACCGGGAAGAGAGTGAGGCCTGTGGTAGTGACATGTGTGTCATCCTCAGTGGTAGCTGCTCAGAGGCCGCTCGGTCCGGGGGGCGGGGGTCCAGTCCTGAGATTTGTTTCTCTTTCCCGCTTGGCGATGCTCCTCTGCAGAGACAAGAGGAAGAAGAGATGGAGCGTCTCCTCTGCCTCAGCAGGGAGATGCTAGCGGCGGGAGCAGAGGCCGAGCCTTGGGAGCCGCTGGTGTCTGGGGAGGAGGAGCTGGTCCTCGCTGAGTATGAGAGTGATGAGGAGAAGGGAGCAGCTCGCGGGTGAGACAACGCTTCTCCTTCACCCACTGCCCCTGCTCGGGTTGCCATGGGGGCTCCTATGGGGCCGGCTCCTGTGCCCACAGAGAGGCAGGTTGCTTTGCCCCTCACAAGGCATCCGAAGGGACGGTGTGCCAGCCCCCTGCCCCCTCTTAGCCAGGCTCCTCAGGAGCACTCAGAAGGCTGGAGATGGTGCCCTTCATCTGCCGACGCTGGCTCTGTGGGTCTGAGCTCCGTTGACCCCACCAGGTTTGCGTCTCCCTGTCACACCCAGCGGGGGCTGTGCCCTAGCCGAAGCCACAGGGCTAGGGACAGAGCAGCTGGGCCTTGGAGCCGGCTGGGCCGGCTTTAGTCGTGTGCTCCTTGCTCCCAGACGATACCATGGGAGCTTTAGGATGTAAACCATCAACGTATCCTTAGCCTAAGCTGTTGCCTCCACCGTCCGGTTTCTGTCTGGGTTTCTGATTTGTGAGCAGTAAGCTGCTGGGTGGAGTAGAAGACCCTGAAGATGACAGCTGCCCCTTGTCGGGGCCTCCTCTTTCATTCAGGCTTCAGTTGCATAGATGCCCTTTGAGGGCCAGCTCTGGGTGCAGCATGGTCCCCGATGCCAAGTCCGCCAGATGCGCCCCCTACGCTGGGCGAGCTTGCATTTGGTTGGAGCTGGGGGGTGGGACAAACACACAGATGGTAACTGCGCGGAATGAGCGCGTTTGCCCAGGAGGAAAATGAAACCGGGGGCAGTGGGTAGAGTGTGGGGTTGCTTCTCTGGGTGAAGCCAGGAGAGGCCTCCGAGGAGGTGAGGAAGGGTGAGAAGGAGCCGTGGAAGACCTGGAGGACAGGACTAGTCAGAGGTCTGCTGGTGCCCTGGTCTGGAAAGGGGAGCAGGTTTGGTGGGTTGAGGGACACACAGAAGGTCCAAGGGCTAAAAGCAAATGAGGTAGAGAAGAGGCAGCTGTCAGTTTGTGTGGGCCTTGGAGTCCCACTGAGGGCACTGGGTGTCTTTCTCCGTGTTGTGGGGCTGTGAGCCATTACAAGTTGGGGAGCGACCTGATCGGGTTTGGGTGTTAGGAAGGGTGTTGAGGCCATTTTGACATCAGGGGCTCTGCCCCCAAGGCATGAGTGCCCCTAGAGGTCATTCCTCTTGGGCTCCCAGCTTGGAAGGGAGGTTTCCTGCTCCTCTAAAGGAGACATGTGTCCCATGTGTCCCACGTTGTCATTGATGCTGTGGTGACCGAGTCAGTGTAGAGTGTAACTCCAGCGTCTGAAACCTGCCATTGACGGGTGATGGAGAAAACCTTCACAGTGGGCTGCAGTGCACCCAGCTCCGCTCCCGGCTGCCCTGACTTCCTTCTTTCCCCCTCAGCTTTATTGAGCTACAGTCGGGATAGAACACTGTGGGAGTTGAAGTTGCGGATCATGAGGGTTGGATAGGCGTCTGTATTGCAAAGGGACCACTGTGATGAGGTCGCTTAATTCATTACCTCACATACGTAATATTTCTTTAAAAATGTGCTGTTTTGGCACCTCTCAAATAAACAGTACGGTGTTGTTAACATGGTCACTTGTTTTATTAATTAATAAAACATTAATTAAAATAATTTTATTATTTATTAATCATTTATTAATGATCATACCCTTTGGCTACCTTCACCCACTCCTGAGCCCCTAGCAATCTACTCTCTACTTCTAGGAGGTTTTTTTTGTTTTTTTTTGTTTGTTTGTTTGTTTTTTTATTCCGCTCATGAGATGACCCAGAATTTGTCCTTTTCGGACTTAACATCACTTACCACAATGCCCTCAGGGTTCATCTGGATTGTCACAGCTGGCAGAATTGCCTGTCTTTTTATGGCTGTTTTACTGTGTGCGTGACATGTTCTTTATGCATTCAGCGGTCCGAGTATGCTTCGGTGGTTTTCATTAGTTGCTGCTGTGAACAGGGAGGTGCAGGGATCTTGAGATACGGATTTTATTTCCTTCCGGTATATACCTGGAAGTGGACTTGCCTAATCATATGCTACTTAATATTTTTAATTTGGGGGGAACATCCATGCTGTTTTCCAGAATGGCAATTTACATTCCTGCCCACAGGACACAGGGTTCCCTTTTCTCCACATTCTTGGCAACACTTATCTTTTCTTCTTTTCTTTTTTAAAGATTTATTTATTTGAGAGTACACACGTGCGCTTTTGTGCACCTGTGTGCACCAGCATGGTGTGGGGAAGGGAGAAGCAGGCTCCCTGTGCCTGCTGAACAGGGAGCCCAGCATGGGGCTCCATCCCAGCATCCTGAGATCGCAACCTGAGTGGAAGGACCTGAGCGGAAGGTAGCTGCTTAACTGACTGAGCCACCCAGGCACCCTTCCCAACACTTAATCTTTTTGATCATAGCTATTCTAACAGGTGGGTGAGGTGATAGCTCATTGTGGCTTGTTTGTTTGTTTGTTTTTAAAGATTTTATTTATTTATTTGACAGAGGGAGGGAGATCACAGGTAGGGAGAGCGAGAGAGGGAAGCAGGCTTCCTGCTGAGCAGGGAGCCTGAAGCAGAACTCCAACCCATGCAGAACTCCAACCAGGACCCTGAGATCGTGACCTAAGCCGAAAGCAGAGGCTTAACCCACTGAGCCACCCGGGCACCCCACTCATTGTGGTTTTGATTTGCATTTCCTTGGGGGATCAGCATCTTTTCACGGACCTGTTGACCGTTTGTATGACTTTGAAAAAATGGGGCACCTGGGTGGCTCAGTGGGTTAAGCCGCTGCCTTCGGCTCAGGTCATGATCTCAGGGTCCTGGGATCGAGTCCCGCATTGGGCTCTCTGCTCAGCAGGGAGCCTGCTTCCTCCTCTCTCTCTGCCTGCCTCTCTGCCTACTTGTAATCTCTCTCTGTCAAATAAATAAATAAAATCTTTAAAAAAAAAAAGAAAAAATGTCTGTTCCGTTCCTCTGCTTGTTCTTCATCAGATCATTTCTTTTTTGCTCTTGAGTTTTAGGAGTTCCTTATATATTTTGGTTTTAAGCCCCTTATCATCAGATAGGTGGTTCGCAAATATTTTCTCCCATTTCTTGGTTCCTGTTCCATTTTGTTGATTGTTTCTTTTGCCGTAGCAAAAGCTTTTTATTTTGACATAGCCCCACTTGTTTATTCTTGCTTTGTTTATACTTTTGATGTCACAGCAAAAGAAATCAATGTGAAGACCAGTGTCGTAAAGCTTGTTTCTGTGTGTTTTCTTCTAGGAGTTTTAGGCCTCACATTTAAGTCTTTAATCCCTTTTTTTTTTTAAGTTTTTTTATTTATTCATTTGACAGAGAGAGAGATCACAAGTAGGCAGAGAGGCAGGCAGAGAGAGAGGAAGGGAAGCAGGCACCTTGCTGAGCACAGAGCCCGACGTGGGACTCGATCCCAGGACCCTGAGATCATGACCTGAGCCGAAGGCAGTGGCTTAACCCACTGAGCCACCCAGGCGCCCCAAGTCTTTAATCCCTTTTGAGTTAGTTTTTGTAAGTGGTGTAGGATAGGGATTGCGTTTCATTCTTTTGCATGTGACTCTTCGTTTCTTCAGCACATACTGAAGAGACGGTCTTTTCCTCATTGTGTATCTTTGGCTCCCTTGTCAAATACTACTTTACTGTATATGCATGGGTTTATTTCTGGGTTCTGTTCCACGAGTCTTATGTGTCCGTTTTTATGCCAATACCTTCCTGCATTGATTATTCTACTGTTTTTTTTAAAGAGTTTATTTATTTATTTGACAGAGATCACAAGTAGGCAGAGAGGCAGGCAGAGAGAGAGGAAGGGAAGCAGGCCCCCTGCTGAGCAGAGAGCCTGATGTGGGACTCGATCCCAGGACCATGAGATCATGACCTGAGCTGAAGGCAGCAGCCTAACCCACTGAGCCACCCAGGCATCCCTATTCTACTGTTTTTGTGCCAGTACTGTACTCTTGATAATCATACTGTTGAAAATCAGAACGTGTGATGCCTCCAGCTTTGTTCTTCTTTCTCAAGATTGCTTTGGCTATTTGGGGTCTTTTGTGGTTGCATGTGATTTTTAGGATCTTTCTTTTCCTATGTCTGTTAAAAATATTGTTGAACTCTTAATATAGGATGGCACTGGATCTATGAATGGATTTCAGTAGTGTGGACATTTCAGCAGCATGAACTCTTCTGACCTGCAAACATGGGATGTTCTGTCGTTCGTGTCTTCTTCGGGTTCTTTCACCGAAGTCTTGTAGCTGTGAGTGTGTAAGTGTTTACCTCCTGAGTATTTTATTGTCTATGATGCCATCGTAAACCAGACTGTTTTCTTTATTTCTGTCTCAGATAGTTTATTGTTAGCATGCAGAAATGAAATTGATTTTTGTCTGTTGATTTTGTACCTTGCAACTTCACTGAATTTGCTAATTAATCCTAACAGTTTTTTGGCGCTATCTTCAGGCTTTTCCTGTGTATGATCATGTCATTTGCTAACAGGTAGTTTTACTTCTTCCTTCCCAGTTTGGATGCTTTTTCTTCCGTTCTCTTGACTGATGGTCTGGGTGGGACTTCCACTGTGTTGCAGAGAAGAGGTAAAAGTAAGCACCTTCGTCTTAGTCTTGTCTTAGTGGGAAAGCTTTCACTGCTGAGTAGTGTTAGCTGTGGGCTTGTCACAGATAGCCTTTGTCGAGGTATGTTCCTTCTGTACCTCATACGACAGTTTTTATCATGAATGGGTGTTGGGTTTTGTCATTTGTTTTTTCTGTGTTACTGAGATGATTATGTGACTTTTGTATATCATTCTGTTGACTGATGTGTCACATTTACTGATTTGCATATGTTGAGCCATTCTTGTCTTTCAGGCAGGAGCCCTGCTTGATCATGGGGCGTGATCCTTTTTGTGTGCTATTGAACTCCGTTTGCTAACATTTTGTTGGGAGTGTTTGCATCTGTCTTTGTCGGGGATATAGTAGCTTGTATATCTTATGTAGTGTCATTATCTGGCTTTGATACTGGGGTAATACTGGCCCCATAAAATGAGTTTGGGAGTGTTCCTTCTCTTCTGTGTTTTGGAAGAGTTGGAGAAGGGTTGGCATTGTTTCTTTAAATATTGAAATCAGCATCAGTCTGGCCAGTTAAATTATCTGGCCCTGGGCTTTTCTTTGTTGGTGCTAGAGGACTGCCTTAAGCACAGATTTCGGGACTTGGATTAGAACCAAAGCTTCTGACCCTGCCCAGGGCTGAGATGGTCAGACCTCTTTAGGCATCCCACCTCGGGGAGATAGGAAGTGCTCTGCAAACCCTTTGCCACCTGCCTCCGAGATTACTTGCCTGCTCCTGGACTTCTTCTCGAGACACCCCCCCCGCCCTGGGACAAAAAAAAGGACTTGAGTGGAGTTTGTGAATATTAGAGTAACAAAGTGCTACTACCCAGGGCTTTGGCCTGAGCCATTAATCCTGCAGATTACTCCTACAGCTTCCATGCCTTGGTATTTGGAGAAGGAGGAGGAGCCTCTCTGAGAATGCAACCAGTTTTTTTGTTGTTATTTCTGTTTTTTTGTTTTTAAGATTTTATTTATTGGGGCACCTGGGTGGCTCAGTCATTAAGCATCTGCCTTTGGCTCAGGTCATGATCCCAGGGTCCTGGGTTGGAGTTCTGTATCTGGCTCCCTGCTCAGCAGGAAGCCTGCTCCTCCCTCTCTCACTCCCTCCCCCTGCTTGTGTTCCCTCTCTCACTGTGTTTCCCTCTGTCAAATAAATAAAATCTTAAAAAAAAAAAGATTTTTAAAAATCTTAAAAAAAATCTTTAAAAAAATCTTTAAAAAAAAAAGATTTTATTTATTTACTTGACAGAATGAGTGAGAGTGAGAGTACAGGCAGGGGGAGCAGCAGCGGGATAGGGAAAAGCAGACTCCCCACCGAGCAGGGAGCCTGAGGTGGGGCTCAGTTCCAAGACCCTGGAATCATGACCAAAGCCGAAGGCAGACATTTAACTGACTGAGCCACCCAGGTGCCCCAGCCAGTTCTGAACATAAAATTTCTGCTCTTCCTTTCTTCACACATCCTGCTTCTTATCTAGATCCTGTTGAGTTTGCTTACCTTGTGCTACATGATTTAAATCAAGGCCTGTCAGACATAGGGTTCTGAACAATTATTTATTGACTAGAAAGGCAACCCTATAAATAACTCCTTTTCTAATTGCACAAGGGAATTAGCATTTCTGCTTTAAAAAAAAAAATTCCCACGTGAACAAAAAGAATGCCAGTGATGGCCCTGTAGGGAGAGTGTGTCTGTAAAAGATTTTGTTTGGGGAGGAGCCTAGACTAATAATGTCAGCTAACCATTCCGCCTCGTAATGCAGACTTGACCTCCCTCCCAGTCCCTCGGTGCATGTGGGCTCTTCCTTCATTGCCGGGAGGGGTGAGGTGCCAAGGAGAGAAGAGGTTTGTCAGGTTCTGGGCGACAGCATCTTTTTTCAGTCAGTTGTGGCTTCCCTCAGGAAATGTGCTTGGAGTTCCTGCCATGTGCCATGGCCTGGGTGAGTCCCCTGGCCCTCTCAGAAGCAAGACACCCCAGAGTCTTGCCTGCGGACATGAGTCTAGAGAGGCGGACAGACCCAGAATAAGTGCTTTTGAAGGAGATGGGTGTTGCAAAGAACAGGTGCAGGGGGCCACAGCAGTGTGGCGAGGGAGGGGCTGGCCGAACCTCTCTGGGAGGTGGAGGAAGGCAGCCGTGTTTATGTGGGCATCTCAAGGTTGACACAGTTGGCTAGGTAAAAGAGGAAGTGAGGGGCGGGCGCCTACCAGGCCGAGAGAACAGCATGTCCGAGGCCGCGAGGGGGTGAAGAGCACAGTTCTGCGGGGACTGAGAGAACTCCAGTTCGCTGGAGGCGTGGATGGTAAGGACGGAGTAGCCTTTGATGACGGACAGAGTCGGACAGTGAATGGAGGTTTGGGGAATACTGTGCCCCTTTCTCCTTTCCCTCGTGAGTGCCGGGGGGAGGATCGGGCTGGTATTAGCCCGGTGCATCTCTCTGACCCAGTGGGCAAGCAAGCAGGCACTGGCTTTGCTGGAACTTTGTTGCTGGAATGTGTCTTTTCTGTCTCTGGCTCAGAGCTCAGCCTCAGCTCTGCTGGCCTCCGACGACAGGGACCGAATCTGGCTTAGGTCCAGGGCTCATTGTGGGCACGCAGTAGGTGCTCACTCAAGTGTGTCTTCAGGTGGCCTGAGTTCTCTCAGTTTCTGTGTTCTTTTCTCTCAGAGTGGATGCGGATAAGGATGACCCAGAGGAAGAACATATAACTAAGGTAAGACATTGCGTCGTGGGTATTCTGGGATTGGTCCTGAGTCCAGGGCTCTGTGTCTGCCCGCCTTGGCTGCTTCTCGCTCTGTCATCAACAAAGAGCCTCCAGTCTCCTGACTCTGGGGCTCCCCAGACCCAGATCTCAGTGTTGGGGTGCTCACTTGGCAGGCCCATGGACCGGTGGTGCTAGGGGGTGAGGGCAGGCCTGAGCAAGAGCACCCTACCCTTCGGCTCCCTCTTCTCTTGTCTATGTTTCCGTTGGCATGGAGCGCTGGGAGGTATGTAGGGTTCGGACATCTGTCATGTTTAAAAACATTTGGTTTAGTTTGTGTGAGACTTTGGTTTTCTCTGTTCAAAGTAGATATTTTCTCCCTGCTTCTCTTCTCTTCCCGCTCTTAGTCTTGGAGGAGCATAAAGCACAGCTCAGCTCCCCTTGTCCTACTGCAAGCCTGGCCCCCCAGACTTTAAGGAGGAGTGTGTGGACAGCCCACCCCCGACACGCTCACCAGAATCTGTTCTTTCCCACTGGGGAACCACAGCTCAGGGAGGCAGCCTGTCCTGAGATGACCAAGCCCTGTGAAGTGGCCAGATTCATGGCTGAGCAGGACTGATGGGAGGAGCTCCATGTTGTGGGTGTTCTTGTAAACTTCTGGAGCTGAGTGGGGGAGGTGGGGAATGCCTGGGCCCCGCGTTAGCGAGATCTGCTGTGGGACAGAGTCCTGTTGCTTTAGGTTTGTGTGTGTGTGGCCACTGTCCCCAGTCCCTCAGCCTACTGGCCCGTGCATTCGTTGATGTGCAGAGAATGGAGATCTTGTAATCTCGTTTCTGAAATCCCCTGCTCCTCCTCGGAGCAGATTTACTACTGCAGTCGGACACACTCCCAGCTGGCTCAGTTTGTGCACGAGGTACGGAGGAGCCCCTTTGGCAAGGACACCCGGCTCGTCTCCCTCGGCTCTCGGCAGGGACATGGAGGCATTGCGTCTTGGCCTGGGTGCCATCCCGCTCCCTTTCCTGGGCCTTCATCTTCCTCTTCCAGGCATGGAAGGATGGTGGGCCCAGGCCCAGGGCATGCCATGCCGTGGGAGGATTAGCCTCTTCTGGTTCCTGGCAGGGTGTTGGGCAGGCCCCAGAGGGTTGCTGTATATTATGTCGTGACTGCTGTGGCTCTCTCTTTGCCCTGTGTCTTCTAGAATCTTTGTATAAACGATGATGTGAGACCCTGGGTTCTGCGCAGCTCATCAATGACCGCTGCGTGGAGATGCAGAGAAGCAAACATGGTAGCAACCATCACTAGAGCCGTGCATGGCCCCTGGGGTGGTCGTGTAGGCTGGGGCAGTACTGAGAAGTGGTGGGGAGCAGGCTGGAAGTGGACCAGGGATGCAGGAGATAGTGTCTTAAGTGGCAGTGACAGTGGAGCTTGCAGCTGGGTCCTTCCTTAAGGTCGTCTCCTTGGGAAAGGCATTTTGCTTTTTGGGTCAGTATCTAGTCCAGAACCCTGGCTCTGAGATGATTTTATTGGCTTTTTCTAGAGAACATAAAATTAAATGCCCAAATGGTGAGACCTTCCTAAATAGTAGTGGGGAGGGTCATGGACTTGGGTCTTGACATTTTAGACCCAGTGGTGGCCCTGTGGACTGGTTTCATTCCTTGTACCTCTGCCCCCCTTAGAGAGGAACAGAGCTGAGGAAGAGAAGCCCAAGAGGAGAAGGCAGGAGCACTGGGCCGCATGCCCCTTCTATGGCTACGAGCAGCTGCAGCTCCTCCGAGACCAGGTCCTGGTGGGGGTGAAGGACACTGAGCAGTTGGTGACACTGGGGAAGGAGGCTCGGGCCTGTCCCTATTACAGGAGCCAGTTTGCCATTCCAGCAGCCCAGGTAAAGACCTTTGAGGGTTGGACAGTAACTCTTCGCTCCATCTGTGGCCTCTGCCACAAGGGATTTCCTCATTCCTCTTAATTTGGGAGGATGTTCCTGGCTGTGGGTGGATGACCACACAGCACCCAGGTGCCAGTGCATGGGAGTGGGGGTGTCCTTTGGCTCTGGGTTGCAGGAACAGATGGCCTTACTGGGGACAACAGATAAGAACTGAGAAGGGTGTGCAGTCCTAAAGAAACCAGAGTCCAGGGGCACAGGGCAGCAGGAAGCTGAGAAGATGCAGTCAGGGTGCTGCAGAACAGAAATGTGTTTCCAAACAGCCTTTCAGACCAACCATCCTGATGTAGGCACCTGCCTGTCGGTGTGGGAGAAGGCTGTCTTCTTTCGACTTGCCATGTTGAGGCTCATCTTTACACTGCCCATTTGGATGGGCATTTGGATCTGCCCATTTGACAGATCCAAAATATTGTTATTTGGTATGGTTTTACTGTCTTCTGCCACTGTTTCATTCGAGTGACTTTTGGAAATAGAGTTTCATTTGTGGAGAATTCCATACAAGCAAAAAAAGATTAGGTAGCTTTTCAGAGATACAGGGAACAACGTTAGTAATGATTTTACAGCAGCTAAATGCTCGTTAGTATGCTACTCTGAACTGTGTTGCATAGGTGCTCAGAGGGAAATTTTAGAACCTTCCCAGCCCCCACCATTGTTGCATGCTTTCCTGGGGTCTGAGATTTTCATGATCTTGACTTTTTGAGATAACTGTCACCTCATTTTTGCTTTGTAGTATCCCACAGAAAAAGCTAAGGCAGGTATTATCCATATGTACACATGAGGACACAGGCCCAGAAAGGCTAAGTGATTTACCTGTTTTCTCACAGGAGGTGGGTAATGGTGCCAGATTAAAGCTGGGCCTTAAGTTACCAGTTTTCTAGAGTTTCACTTTATCAATATTCTTTTAACTGGGAAATCAGTCTCATGAGTAGCACCGAAAAATTTACAGCATTCTTATTTTTGTTGCCCCGACCTCTGGCTTTTGGCCCTCATTTGAGATAGAGCTTATTAAGTCCATTTTTCCCATGAAGAAACTGAGGCTCAGAAAGTTTAAGTGACTTTTGCAAGTCACGCAGCTAAGAAGTCACAGTCCTGGGACCAGAGCGCAGGGCTACCTTCTAGTACACCAGGGGTGATCACTGTGTTTTGAGGAACCTCGGGTGCCTCAGGGGTATGGATAAGGCTGGGCAGGGGTTCCACACTCCTCTCTGCTCCCCCTCTCCCCACCCCCACTCTTGGTTCAGTCAGAATCAGACTGGCTAAAACCATTTGCATCAGACACTTAGAGTAGGCGGGGAACACTTGCCAAAGCAATGAGTACCCCCCCAACCCCGACTTCCCCCCAACACTGCTCAGGCAGCTGCCCCTCCCCCCAGCTCATGGTGCTGCCCTACCAGATGCTGCTGCATGCGGCCACCCGCCAGGCTGTGGGCATCCGGCTACAGGGCCAGGTGGTGTTCATCGACGAGGCGCACAACCTGATCGACACCATCATGGGCATCCACAGTGCAGAGGTCAGCGGTTCCCAGGTGGGTCAGCCTCTCCCATCTTGAGCCAGGGCCTGCCATGGGGCAGAGGGATGTGGAGGGACATGGATCATTCTCTAAGCCCTGGAATTGGTCTGGAGGTGGCTTGGGAGAGGGTGCCTTGAGTCGGGGCAGTAGACTCGTCAGGGGCTAACTGGCTTTCCAGCAGATAGTAGAACTATGGGGACCCAGCTGAGGGGAAGTAGCTCATGTCCTTGCTCTTTACTGTCCTAGGTCAGTCATCCTGAGTCCCAGGTGCTAGTATCCTGTTCTCTGTAAGCCAGGATGATAGGGCGAAGGAAGCAGGGGTCCTCACATAGTTCGGCATTGTTAGCCTCGCTTTGAGGGATGCTCAGGGCTTCCAAGGGCCACTGTTGATTACCTCTTCTCTGCCATGGCCCGTGTGCAGTATCATGAATTTTCACACAGCCTCTGCATGGGCTGTTGTTCCCTGTTAACACTGAGAACTCAGATTCGGGGGGCTTTAAGCAGTGTGCCGAAAATCACACAGCTCAGGAGTGTGGAGTTGGGACTTGACCACTGGTGTATGACCCTGAAGCTCATGTGGTATTCCTACCCCCCTTTTTTTATTATTTTATTAGCACATGTGCATGAGGGGGTGGGGATGGGGTAGGAGGAGCAGAGGGAGTGGGAGAAGCAGGCTCCCTGCTGAGCGGGGAGCCTGATGCCGGACTCGATCCCAGGACCCTGAAATTGTGATCTGAGTGAAGTTAAACACTTAACTGAGTGAGTCACCCACGTGCCTCCCACCACTTCTACTGACCTTAGGCCAGGGCTGACCTTAGGCCAGAGTGTAATGGCTACCTCGAACCACTTCTCTGCTTAGTGGAAAATACATCTTTGCCCAACATAGTAAAAACTAACAGAGAGATTCATTACCTGAACGAGTTAGTCAGCCTCTTGCTATTTTCACTGACCTAAAGTGGATATTGCAGCAGAACTTCCCTTCCTTACCTCTCAGCTCCCAGCAGCCTCAAGGCCTTTGGTCTCTACCCAGGCCCACTGCCTTTACTGCTTCCCATGTGGCATGGCTGGCATTTACTAGGCATAATCTAAGATAGAGCCTGGCCTGCCCTCACGCCCATTCTCTGTTCTCTCCAGCTCTGCCAGGCCCATTCCCAGTTGCTCCAGTATATGGAACGATATGGGTAAGACACTGCCTCCTGAGGGGAAGGGAAAGTCCTGCTCAGTCTCAGAGAAAGCACTGGGGTCTCCACCTCTGGTCTGGGCCCAGCGCCAGGGAGACCAGCACACTCTTCCCCTCCTGTTCACGATGGTGTGTATCCCACACAGGCCGAGCATGCTCAGGATGCCACAGCTGGCTACAAAGGCCTTGGGCCATGGCAAGCCTTCTTTTCTGAGGGTGTATTTGTCGCTCGTGGCCTGCTTTGGAAGACACTAGACAAAAAGGCCTGAGTTTGAGGCACTTGGAAGGGAAGTTGCTTGTGGAGTACTACCACTTGATGTCCATTGGTGTCTCCTCAGGAAGCGTCTGAAGGCCAAGAACTTGATGTACATCAAACAGATCCTGTACTGTTGGAGAAGGTTGTGACTGTGTTGTGTGGTAAGGAGCACCGTGCCCTCCCTGACCCCTGGCCAGCTAAGCTTGTGTGGTCTGTTCCCTGGATGCCAGTCAGGACACCTGTGTTTTTTGCGTCCCCAAGAATTATCTTAGCCATTGGTGGAGAAGATTCTTCTCTCTTACAGCTTAGTTGAATTGTCTAGCCTTAGATCTTTTTTTAGATTCCTAGTTTATTTCCCCCTGTTCTGAGTCCTTTTTATTTTGCCAGACTCTACTCCCCAGGTAGTAATAACAGCGTAGTATAATGGGACCGTGTGAAGTCACTTTGGAGCACACCTTTGAGGAAAGCACGGAACACAGGCGAGCTCACCCTTGTGGACAGCTGAGTAAACTAGAGCTCAGAGCAGCGGTGTGAACTGTCTCTGCTTCGTGAACCTAATGGTGGGACTCTTGTGGCTCCAGGTCCATGTGGCTCTCACGATTCTGTTGTCACCTGCCTTTTCTTTTGTTGCATGGCTGTTCACCTGATGGCTTACGTACAAGCTGAGTTCTAGGAAGCCAGGGGACCATTTTGCTGGAGGGATTTTGCCTAGCGCCGGTGCTCTTCCCTTCCATCTCTGCTTTGCCCCTGGGCAGCTCCTTGGGTCTGCCTAAAGTAGGGTGGTCACTTGGTCCCAGCCTCCGTGGAGGAGGTGTGAAAAGAATGAAACCCACAAGGCTTTGGGCTCCATGTGCAAACACGGGTCAGATTCTGAGGCTACCTTGAGCCTCCTGTCCTCTTAGCAGGTTTTTTGGGTGTTTATACATGGCAGAAAAATCTGTTCAATTACGAATGCTCTTATTTAAGGAGTCCAGTGTTCAGTGTGAGAAGCTGGGGGTTAGAGAGTCACCATCCTGACCAGCTTGAATTCTCTATTTTAGGGAACATTAAGCAAAATTCCAACACACAGAGCCTTTCACAGACAGGTAAGAGGACTGCCTTCAGAGGCCCAGAGCTGCTCTGAGCTGGTTCTGAGCTCACGTCTGGGACCTTGGTCTTCCCATCTTCCAAGGAAGGATTCCAAGGCCCTTTGTTTACCCCTAAGGGACAGAGATGAAGACCATCAATGACTTCCTCTTTGAGAACCAGATCGACAACATCAACCTGTTCAAGGTAGAGATTTTCATCCCTTTGTGTCCAATTTGCTTATATTTATTACCATCTGTGAGCAGAACGCTGTGTGAAGACGAAGGAATAAAAAGTAAATTCCTAATTCCTAATGTCAGGCAGTCTAGAAGTCTGAGGATCTACAGCATAGGTGTTTGTAACACTTACCCCTGGAGGCATTGCATCAGCAAGAAAAAAGTAATCTCTAACCCAGGGTTGAAGGGTCCTGGGACTAGGGAGAAAAGGTGCCTTTCATTGTCCCAAATAAGCACGAACAGAAATTCCCAGGTCCTTTGCCTGGTTCCATCTTTCTTCGGGCACAGTCTCTGCCCTGGGCCTTTAGTCTGAGCAGGAGGTTAACATCGGGAGCATTATCCTGCTGTTGGGCTGAGGTGGCTGTGAACTGCCTCCCCTCTGCCCCCTGAGGCCTTGGACTTGCGTGCAGCCTCTGGTGGGAGCTCGCTCCAGGCCTGCTGTGCAGGATCCCACCACCATCGCTCGACTCAGGGATTCTAAGTTACTGACGATACAGAGCACTTACTGCGTTTACGGCAGGGCACCAGGTTTTGTGACTCCAGGGTAGGAGGTACCATCACCGCTCAGAAGCAGAGGGACCCGAGGCTGGGAGAGGTCACCCCAAGAGAGACAGGCATAGGTCACACACAAGTGAGCAGATGGTACCTGGCGTGTTAGCCCCCCTGCCTGGACTCCAGACCCTTTGCTTTCCCTCCGGCCTTCCCATCTGTCTTCACACACCCCCAACTTACCCGTTTCGGTCCCCGTCACTGCCATGACCCCATCAGACAGGCTGGCAATCCAGCCCTTTTTGACTCCTTTCTTCTCCCTTTGGGTCCTGCATCTAAATGGTCACCGGCTCCCAGAGCCAGAATTAGCTCTTGAACTTCTGGAGCCTTTCCATTCCCATGGCTGCCACATCAGGAGAGGCTCTTCTCCTCTTGCCTTCTCCCTGCTCTCCCTGCCCGCACTCCCTCTCCCTTCTGCTCTCTTTCCCACACTAGGGTCTAGTGGAGCTCCGCTGGAAGATGGCACCCTTTTTAGAAATCTTCAAAGGCTTCAACTCGCTGTCTTCCTTTCCAGGCTACACATAGTGTACGCACCAGACACGCCTGAACAAACCCAAGCTTTACCTCCTTCGTGCCTTTGCTCCTGTAGGTTATTTAAAACTTAATCTTTCAAGGTTCAGCTTAGGTGCTGTCACATTGAAGGAGATCAGGGGGCCTTTCTAGAGGGTTGGAGCCATGCACACACATGTGAGGGCACGGCCTGCACGAGGCTTCCACCATGCTGTGTGGGGGGGGGCAGGAGAGGCAGGACCTCTGAGGAGGGTGACCCACTTGGCCAACAAGGAGGCTGTGGGTTCCTGGGGCTGGGCGAGGGCAAGCAGGGAGTCCTGCTTCCCTGGGGTTTGGGAAGCTGGTGGTTTCTCTTTTCCAGCAAATGGTGGCCAGATACCTGCAGTAGGCTTGCTTTCACAGGTGCGGCGCTACTGTGAGAGGAGCATGATCAGCAGAAAGGTGTGCCCTCCCCTTCCCGGGTCTGGCTAGGGTCTGCAGCACCCCAGTGCTGCCCCCTGCCTTTCAGGCGCTTGAGTAACCTCTGCTCCCTTCCTGTAGCAGGGCTCCTTGGGTGGGGGTGGGGGTGCGAGAGTCCTCGTGGCAGGTGGGGGTAGGGGGCAAGTTGCAGGTTGTCTGGGGTACGGCGGAACCTCCCTCCAGCCAGGGCTCCCACTGCTGCACCCTCATTCCTCCCTGTGCTCTCTTACTCCGTCCCAGCTCTTCGGCTTCACAGAAAGGTATGGCGCAGTCCTCACACCCTCCAGGGAGCAGCCCAGACTGGCTGGGTTCCAGCACTTCTGCAGACCCTGCAGCCCACAGTGGCCGAGAGTGAGTTAAGGAGGCGGGAGATCGGGCTGCACGCGGGGGACAGGAACGTCCATCCCTCATGCCTGGACTCCTCTTGCAGAGAATGGCTTTAGGCTTGCCGCAGGGCCCCCCCCCCCCACCGCCTCTGTGGTCACAGACCCTCTTTCTTCTGCTCTGTACAGCTCCTGTGAGCCCTGTGGAGGAGGGCGAGGCCAGGCTGCCACGGCCAGCTTCCCCGCTGATGCACATCGAACCCTTCTTAGCAGCCCTCACCACTGCCAACCAGGATGGCAGGGTCATCCTGAACTGCCAAGGTAATCCCAAGGAGGAGCCAGCATGGGCCACCAAGCCAGAGCATGGAGAGACTTGGGGATGCCTCCTGGGCTAGGATCAGGAAGCAGGATGCTGGTGACTGGTCTGCTGGCCTGTGGTGAGGGGGGTGCGAGGCACTAGGACAGTGGGGCACCTTGGGCCAGGCTGCAAGGGAGGCCGTGTGGCCTGGTGGTTGTGGTTAGGTGGGTTGGATTCCCTCACCTCCAAGCTTTGTTTCATTGTCTTTCTGAAGATCAGTGTACAAGGGTAGATGTCTCTACCACAGGGTTGTCCTGGAGATTAAATGGGACCTCATCAAAGAGCAAAGTGGTATCCCTGGGGTTCCTGCATAGACATGACCGTAGACACGTCCGAGCTCCCTTCTGCCTCAGACTCCTGGAAGTCTTTGTTGGGCCTGCAGCCCACCCCCCCTGCCCCACAGAGCTGTCTGTCTTTTTTTCAGGAAGTCTTTGTCAGAGTAGCCTCAAATTCTTGCTCCTGAATCCAGCCATACACTTTGCCCAGGTGGTGAAGGAATGCTGGGCCGTGGTCATCGTGGGGGGCACTGTGCAGCCGGTAAGGGAACCAGAGCCCGCCTCTTGTGCCCCAGGTGTGGGATGAACAGCTGCACTGTCAGGCCTCTTCCTGTCCAGTGGGCCCCCAAACCAGAAGGGGGTCAGCTTGAGCAGGCTGAGCAGCACCCACCAGGTGGCATTGCTGTACTGTCTCAGGCCTGGGCTTTTAGCCCGGGGCCATGGGTGGGCGAGGGTGTAAGGGCACTGCTGCGCATTTGGTGCTTCTGAGCCACAGGACCACATTTCTCCCAGAGACAGCTGTTCTGGAATCACAGGCCCCCATCCAGTGCCTGAGTGCCGGGCCTTTCTTGAACCCACCAGGGATACCACCTTCCCTCTCTTACAGATTCACACACACACACACACACACACACACATGCACACACATGAAAGTATTTTGCTTTCATTGTAGAAAGCAGAGACCAGCAAAAGCAGGGGGAAAAAAAAGATTATAATTCCACCACCAAAAGATTTGTTTTAGTGTATATCGTTATAGTAGTCTTTGTGTGTAATTTTTACAAATACACATACATGTTTTAAAAACAAGAATCTCCATCTCTACATGCCGTTGCTACGATTTGGATTTTTCAGGCAGCAACAGAATGTCATAAAAACATTTTTCCTTGTCAGTAGTGTGCATTTATCCCACCACGCTCCGGCTCTACTCTGTTACGTGAATATGTTATATTTTGTAGAACCACTCTTGTTTTGTTAGGTATTCGGGTGGTTTCCAGTTTTTCTCTGTTTTAAGCAACATGGAGGCACAGAGAACCACATCTCTGCACAGCAGTTCTGTCCCCAGAGTATGCGTGGCCCGGACTGAGCCGGTGGAAGGCTCCTCAGTGCCCGCACACTCTGGTCCCTCTCTTCTGCCACTGGAACCACTCCTGCCACTTTGTTAGTTTTCCATTTTTCTTGTGTATAGATTCATATTTTTGTTCACAAATTAAAATCATCTCTAGTCCTTGCTGCTTTTGATGTCAGGTGCTTCAGGCTCGGCCCCTCAGAGCCTCCACATGCTGCCCTTGGTCCTTGACAAGGCCCTTATTGGCCTTGGGATGCTTTCTTGCTTTTTGGCACAACAGAATGCAGAATGTCCCGGGCCACCTTATACTTTCTTTGCCCCAGATCTGGAATCCTTCATTTCTCCAAGTAACCTGGCTTCCTTATTTGGGGATTGGTATGTGGAAACCAGCATCCGTGTGCCGGGGGTGTTGGTCATGCTCCTGGATTGTAATTGCTTTTCTGTAGACAGACTGGGGAAGATGGCTTTAAAAAATCATGAGTGTTTCTAAATGAAAATCCATAAATTTGTTTGACCTGACACTGTATATCTTTTTTCTTGAGCTGAACATTTGGTTTCTTATCATGTTTGTTCTATCTTATTACTTACTTGCACTCTCCACAGGAGACCTCAAATACTTTCCTATACTACCGATATTCTAACAGTAAACTAGTGATTGAAATTTAATTTCTTTGCGTTTATTTTTGCTCTGAGAGTGTATCCTACTAAGGATGTCTGCTCACTAAGGATTGGAAGTCACTGGAATTCAGGCTCCTTCTGTGCTTCTGTTGTGACTGTGACAAAGGGTCCTCTTTACTGCCGTCTGTTTTCAGTTTTAGCGTTTGCTTTTTAATTTTTTTTTATTTTTGATTTAATATGTTTTTAAAATATGTAAACACCTATATGTTTCAGAAGTCGAAACTGTCTGGAAGGTGCCTTCAGAAAGTCCCACTTTTGCCCGTCTGCAGGCTGCTGTCTGTGCCCAGAGGCAGTCACTTTTACGACTGTTGGGTGTGTCCTTGCCTGCTTTCATTGCATTTCTCTGCAGAACTAAGCAAATACATGTACTCACGTCTGTCCTTTCCCTGTTCTTCTGTCAGTGGCTGGGGCGTCAGTGTTGTGGCACTCACGCTGTTCGGGGGCCGCTGCGGGTGTGTGTCCTGCCCGCGGTGGGCGCTCTACCCTGCAAGGGTGTGGTGAGCGCATGCGCTGGGCTCTCCCGAACGGCCTTGTGCGCTCAGAGATCACATGCAGGAGTATCCCTACGCAGGTGTTGGCTTGCGGAGCTGTACCTTCAGGGGGCACCCCTAGGTGGGGGGGCACTGCCAGGCTAAAAAGTAAAAATACATCCAGCTTACAAAATGCTGTCCAGTTCCCCTCCAGCTGGAGTTGTTCTGTCTCCCCACACGTGTGTTTCTCCACGGAGGGGTCACGCCTTAGGATTCTTGCCAATTCAGTAGGTGAAAATCCCGGAGTGCTTTAAAATTACAAACGCATATGTCTGCCCCACCCCTCCATCCCCCCAGAGGTCCTTCTCCGGTAGTTGAGGCTGGGACCTGGACGTGTGGATTTTGTCTTGAATTCCCACAGGTGCTCTCGGTTGCCCAGTCAGGGGTGAGAAGCACTGTGCCCAGCTCACCAGATTACCCGTGCTGTTCCCACAGGCTCACTGAGACTATCCAACACTAGGTTATTGTTATTTATTTATTTATTTATTTATTTTTGCCCATTGATTATCTGTCTTACCTTTTACCTCCTTTTTCCTGTTCTTATGTACATACTGTGCCAGGCCAGACTTTCGTCTTCCCCAAAGTGCGGCTCTCTCTCCCCCCATCCCTGCCAGGGCCCCCTGCCTGCTCAGGCCTGCGGTCCCCGGCCCTCTCGGGGATCACAGAGCCCTGCTGTTGTGGTCCGCAGGTGTCTGACTTGCGGGAGCAGCTGCTGGCCTGTGCTGGGGTGGAAGCTGAGCGAGTGGTGGAGTTTTCCTGTGGTGAGAATCCCTGTCCAGGGTGGAATGGGCCACGTGTCACTCTCCGGCCCCTTGTCGTCACGGTTTGACCCTGTGCTCTCATCCGGCCCCAGGGGCTGAGGAGCCTGTGAGATGGGAGCTCAGTCCTTTGCCAGGTCTCACGTGGGCTCACGTCTCTCTGCTCCCGCACAGTGGCCTCCACCCCTGTGGGGAGGTCTGAGTACCACCCACTTGTGCTGCGGGAGCAGGCGCGTGGGCGAGTGTGGGAGCTGCTCTTCCTGGCATGGAGACAGGGATGGTGAACGCGCTTCCCAGGCCCTGCCTTCCGGACTCATCAGCCCCTCGTTTTCAGCCCCTCCCTGGGGTCTCTGCAGGTCATGTGATCCCACCAGACAATATCTTGCCCCTGGTCATCTGCAGCGGCCCCTCCAGCCAGCAGCTGGAGTTCACATACCAGAAGAGAGAGCTGCCGCAGATGGTTAGTACCAGCCCGCTCACCTTACCACCACCTTCGCCGGGGCAGGAGAGAGGTTTCTGGGGTGCTGGGCACCCTGGCCTGCGCTTTTAGTGTTCAGGTGTTAGGGAGATCAGTGCTGGGGTCTTCCACAGGGAGGTGGCCCAGGCTGGATAGTGTCCCCTCTGCATGCTCCTTGGGAGGTCTGAGCTCCCCGCCTCCCCTCACCGCTTCGACCATTAAATAATGTTTTCTTAGAACCTTGGGCCATTCCTTCAGGATGAACCTGAGGAGAATCTGCTTGTTTCATTTGGTTCTCTTGCCATTTGGTTTTATCGCTCCCTGCCCCAGGCAGGAGCATGGGGCTTGGGGCCTGTCATGAGAGGCACACATGGGGTTTTCAGTGTCCGATTTGTTGTAGTGGAGCTTGTCCCCAGTGGCCCGTAGGCATTGGGAGTTGAGCAGGGAGGCTTTGGTGCATGTCAGCCTGTTTTAGCTCCGGTGCGCTAGCATCGTGATGTGTGTGGGAGGGGGGCGGGGGAGGGGGCGCTTCCGGCCACAGGTTCTCCCCCATGACTACAGTCACGCTTGGATCCCTGTATGTGGTTTTGAGTCTCAAAGTCAGGAAGTGCTGTTTGGCCTCAGGAATGACTCCAGGGAGGGCTGTCTGTCTTCCTTCCTTAGATGGAGGAGACTGGTCGCATTCTCTGTAACCTGTGCACTGTGGTCCCTGGAGGGGTGGTCTGTTTCTTCCCCTCCTATGAGTACCAATGCCAGGTCTATACCCACTGGGATAAGAGTGGGCTGCTCTCCCGCCTGGCTGTCAGGAAAAAGGTGAGTGACTTCTCAGCTAGAACTCCCACTTATTAGGACAGTGGCACCCAGAGTTCCTGCTAGGATTTCTCATGCATGTCAGAGAACTGTCTGGACTTCGGCTAGCTCCTTACTTCCCCAAATTAGAACCCCTGATCACCTCTGGAGGATTTCCCTAGAACCCTTTGACTCTGGGGGCCTCTCCAGTTTCCAGTCTAGAAAACATAAAGGCCACGAGCAGACGTGGGGCCCATGCATTCTGAAACCCTTTCCTGGGAGACATTGTTTTCCTTCAGGTATTTCAGGAACCCAAGAAAGCAAACCAGGTGGAACAGGTGCTGGCGGAGTATTCCAGGTGCATTAAGGTGAGAAGTGTAACTCCGAGGCCCTGGGTCCAGAGAACAGCTGGCAGCATTTTGGGTGGCCTTCAAGCTTTGGCTCTACAACCTGGACTGGTATTTCCCGCAGTGTTGTGGCCAGGCAGGAGGCACGGTGATAGGTGCTCTGCTCCTCTCTGTGGTTGGAGGAAAGATGAGTGAAGGTATTAAATTCTCTGACAACCTTGGCCGGTAAGTTATGGGCCTCTCATCTCTGGGCTCTGCTGTGATCACCCTTCACTCCACAAATGGCCGGGTCCCTGCCTACAAGCTGATGCCAGCAGGAGTCTGCACCCCGGGCTGGCTGCTTAGGTCACTCAGCTCTGTGGGGAGGTAGCTTTGGCCCTTTAGCTCCAGGTGGAAATTAGGCAGTGCATAGTTTTGTGGGGACTCCATTCATGTGGCCTGCACTGGGTCTCGGCCAAGCACACCTGCTCCCGGTGTGGAGGGAGGTAGAGGCAGCAAGCACAACTTGAGGGGGGTGGCAGAGCACTGGATGTAGCAGTTGATGACAGGAGGGTGAGGTCTGGCCCTTGGCAAACACACTGGGGGCCTGACTGCCCCCGCGCCACGGCCTCGTGTTCCTTGGCCCTAGGTGTGTGGTTATGGTAGGCATGCCCTACCCAAACGTCAGGTCACCAGAGCTACAGGAGAAGATGGCCTACCTGGGCCAGACCCTGGTGAGTACCTCGTGTCCCGAGGCTGGGAGGAGAGGGCTGGGGAGGAGGGGCTGTTGCCTCTGGGGCTGCGATACCGGCGCTGCAGTGCTGTGCCTTCCCCACTGCCCCCCGATGTGTCCCCGTGTCTCCCGTCCACTCCAGCGCATGGATGCACCCCTTTACCCTCCGGAGCCACTCTGCCATCTCCTCTGTCGCAGCTGCTGCTGGTCTCGTGCCCGTGATGCCTGCTGCTCTTTCTCCCATGCTGAGCGGTGTCATTTTCTCAGAACACTGAGCAGGGGGCGGGGGGAGGCAAGAAAATGCTGACAGGTGCTGTCCTCTGCCCTCCCCAGCCCAGAGGCCCAGGTCAGCCACCACCAGGCAAGGCTTTGGTGGAGAATCTGTGTGTGAAGGCTGTCAACCAATCTATAGGTAGGCCTGGGACTGTTCCTGGCTCTTGGGATGCCTGGCAGGAGAATGGGGAGACAGGAAGGAGGGAACATGATAGAAATACACTGTGGGGGAGGCTGGTTTAGCTGAGAGCCCAACCTCTGTCCCCACCTAGGCAGGGCCATCAGGCACCAGAAGGATTTTGCCAGCATAGTGCTTCTGGATCAGCGGTATGCCCGCCCACCTATCCTGGGAAAGCTGCCAGCCTGGATCCGAGACCGTGTAGAAGTCAAAGCCACCTTTGGTCCTGCCTTTGCTGCTGTGAGGAAGGTCAGTCCTGCCTTTCCCTCTCTCCGAAAGCCCCCCACCTCGTGTCTCACTGCTTTTCCCTGTCTCCCCAATTTTCATCGTTAGAAGTCTGTCTCTTCCTGATGGATGGCCCACCACTGCCCAGATGCCAGCCTTTTCCTTCCAGCTGCTCATGTGAAATGTTTGCCTCATGCCTGCTTTGTGGGGATTCAGGCTAAGAAGGTGAAGCCCAGCTGGAGACCAGACCAGCCCCTTTCTGGAATCAGTGGGCTGCCAGGACTAGGCACAGGTGGAAAAGCCAGTAAGAGAACATCAGGTTGATCCTGAAGAAACAGTGGGTCCTGGCCATCCTGGGACCCATCCCAGGGTAGTCTGGCTCCCTGGAATTGAATGCCCATTCACCATGGTCCAGAGTCCCGCTCTCTGCCCTGCTTTGCGGCCAGTCTTCCACTGAGGCATCTCTGTCCTCCCTTTGGTGTCCATTCTCTCCCAGGTGAGGCGGAACATGCCCTCTAGCCTTTCCCTTTTCTGGCTACAATTTGTTGTTCTAGACCTTCACCTTCTTTTCAAAACCAAGAACATCCCCTATTTCCAGCCCCAGGTCCCTGGAGTCCATAGGGCTCCTTCTGCCCAGGGCCCTCTGACCACCTCAATCCTGCCACCTTTCTCGGTGTTACGAAGAACTGGGAAGAGCCGCGTGCCGACTCCCCCACCTGCTGGTCTCTCTCTTCCCCAACCAGTGCTGGCCCCTAACCTGTCCCACCGCATGTCTAGCTCCCTTGGCCTGGCTCCACGTCCTCCTCCCACGTCAGTGGCACCTCCTTTCCACTCAGCCACTGGAGCAAACTCTAAGACACCTCCTCCCCTGACTTCAGCCATTATGCCAAAGGCCATTAGGCTCCCACCAGGACTATTTTTAGAGACCCCGTGTCTGTCACACAGACCTTTTTCCCTGTGTGAAAATCTCCTTCCCTCCATCTGCAATAGCCAGCACTGTTGACAGCACCTCTCTGCTGTCCCTGACCCAGAGGAAGGGCCCTCAGTTCACCCAGTGCTCTGCCCCCACCCGCCGCCTGAGCCCAGGGGGAGAGAGAGGACAGGTGCCGGCTCGGAGGAGACGCTCGCCCCCTGCACAGCCAGGGTCCTTAAGTAAAAGCGCGCTCTTGCTTTATGCTCGGTTCCCGCGTGACACTGTTTTATTGATGCACGTACTCACTCCAGTCTGGCTGGAGGAGAGCACAAGGGCTCCCCGCCCCCAGCCACTTGGCCTCAGAAGCGGCTACCTCACTCCTTGAAGAAGGTCCAGGTGCAGGTCTGGGACAGTCCTCCATGGTCCCCGTTCCTCCATGGGCAGCAGGGGTCGAGAGACCCACAGGCCAGGCATCTCATCCTGGTTGTGTCCATGTGAGGGTGAGACCTCAATCTGGGTCTCGGTGGGGAAGGAGTGAGCCTCTAGGATTCCCAGTCATCCTCATCCTCTTCTCCAGGTGGCTGCTGTGGGGGAGGCAGAGGTGGGATGGAGGCTGCCATTCGGGCAAAGGCTCCTCCTGGCCCCTCGCTGGCCCGTCGCAGGTCCTTTCCCAGAGATACCTGGGAGGGCAGAGGTGGAGGTTGAGGGAGTTAGTTTGGGACACCTGTTCACCCAGCCACTGGAGACTTAAAAACCGGAAGAAAAAAGCAGAATGTGCAGGATACAGAACATCCTGAGATTCGCAGCCCAGGGAAGGCAGCCAAGCTCCATGTCCTAACTTTACGCCGCATGACCAGCTTGTTAAAGAGATCCGACATCAGGTCCCCACCTTGGCTGGTGGCTCTCACTGTAGCAGGAAGAAGTCCCAGGTCAAGAAGGATGAGGGGACCAAGGAAAAATCTGCCCCTGGGGTGATCTTCTCAGGGCTGGTCCTCTTTTCTGCTCACTCTCCACACCTGCCAGCCCCGCCCCCCAGCCACAGCATCACTGCCAGGTCCCAGAGCTGCAGGTGGTCACTGGAGTCAGCACCGGGGCACTATTAAACTGGCAGAGCTGCCCTGTGAGACAAAGTGGGCAAGGAGGAGGGGCCCCACTGTACGGGCAAGGAAACTGGCCCAGAGAGGTTGTTGGGCAGTTTGCCTGAAGTCACAGCACAAATCTCAGGAATCTAGGTAGAACTCAAGCTCGGGACTCTGAAGGCACTGTGGCTTTGGCCCTGGGTGTTCTTTTCTTTTAAAATTTTATTTATGTGACAGCCAGAGAGCACAAGCAGAGGGAATGGCAGAGGGAGAGGGAAAAGCAAGCTCTGCACTAGGCAGAGCGCCTGATGCAGGGATTGATTCCAGCATCCTGGATCAGGACCTGAGCAGAAGGCAGACGCTTAACCATGTAAGCCCCCCAGGCGCCCCAGGGCCTGAATGTTCTGTTCGTGCTACACTCAGGATGCAGGGCATGGAACCTGCGGCCTCGAGAGGCTTGGAGAAGCAGGACTGCGCTAACCCTCCAGGTCCGCAGTCCCTACAGCAGCTCAGGTCCCCAACCATGTCCTCAGACAGCTCCTGGCAGAATCTGAGCTGGGGGGAGGCTTTGTCTCCTGAGTTTAGAGAGGAAGGTTCTAAGCAGGCTACAAAACCAGGAAGGAACCCACAGCTTAGGCAGGAAGGGTGGGAATGTTAGGGACGGCTGCCCAGGGCTTCCCACAGACTGCCTGGGGAAAGCATGGGGCGGGTGGGCTGGGTGCTGCCCCTCTGACCTCTTGGGAGTCTGGTGGCGGCTACGAGAGAAGGTGGCCCTTTCCTGAGAGCCCCCCTACCGGAGCGGGCTGAGGATCCTCTCACCTTGCTCCTGCTCCTTCTGTTTCTTCTTCTCCAGCTTGCGCTCCTTGACGCTGCGGAGCTTGGCCTTGCCGATGCCCCCAGCCTGGCGGATGGACTCCAGCAGAGTGGCCTGGCCACTGGAGGGGTCCACCACTTCCTTGGGAGCTCCCTGGACTGCAGCTTGGGGGGTGGGGGCAGGGTGTGAAAAAGAGGGCTGCTCAGGCAGGCACTGCTGCAGGACAGCCTTGCCCAGCCTGAGGTTCTGGGGATCCAGGGGCTTCCCCTTGAGCCTGGCTGTGGGTCTTTCCTTTTGAAAGAGGAAGCCAGTGAGTGAGTCTGAGCCCTGGGAGACCGTGTGCAGCCTGGATGCTGTTTGCACCTGCCTGAGCTCAGCCAGTCCTATGTCCAGGCACCCCTGGTCCCTCTTCTAATGCCACCTAGTTTAGGTGGGAGTCTACTGATGGAGACTGTCTGAACTTGACACATGAGCCAACATGGGGGCTGGAGATAGGCGGGGAGATGTCCTGCTAAAACTGAAATCCTGCCATTTACGGATATAAGTACTTCGTTGC
This sequence comes from Mustela erminea, assembly GCF_009829155.1. NCBI lineage: Eukaryota > Metazoa > Chordata > Mammalia > Carnivora > Mustelidae > Mustela > Mustela erminea. The sequence goes on from NC_045619.1 coordinate 133,322,810, forward strand.
TGAAGCCTTCTACTGTTTCCAGTAGCTGCCCCTTTCCCACTGGTGTAATTGGAAATGGGGGACAACAGCTCTACCTGTCCACGTCCAGGCTCCCTCTACTCTGGAGATAAGAATTCTGGGGTGATACAGAGTTTGAAAGCCACGATTTCATGAACCCAGGGGAACAAGATTTTGAAAACAGCTATTCTGAAGGCCTAGAATTTATGGTCCTATAAACCTACAGGAAACCCTCCCGGGATCCAGAAATTAGAGGCATCCTCAAAGAGCACACGCCCCCTCGCCCTGACCCTCCACATACCCCAGTGCTGCTCTTACCTAAAGGAGACATGCCACCACTGCTGTCCTCCCTGGCACCTTGGACCGGGGAGGCCATGGGCTGCGGCGGGGGTGGGGGAGCGTTGACCAGCACAGCCGGAGCTGGGGGAGGCGGGGGTGGCGGTGGCGGTGGGGGGGGGTGCTGTTAGCACCCCATCTTCTGGGTCTGAAAGAGAAGTGTGGGAAAGTTTGAGGTGCCCAGGAATGCAAGTGGCCAAGTAAGGGGGTTCTTGCCCAATTGTTGCTCTCTGCTCACCTGGCTTGAAAGTCTCGGCCACCTCTGTGTGGAAGGTGGGCAGCTCTGGAATGGTGCCAGGGGTGGAGGGGGCGATGCCGGGGCCCAGGTCAGCGCTGTACATGAGGTCATCGGCGATGCCTGGCAGGTCGGGCAGGTAGGACGGCATAGCACGTCGATCTGAGGCACTTGGCCCAGGTCAGGCACATAGAAGTAGTTCTCTGGAACCTGCAGGATTAGGTGGGGGCACGAGCAGGGGCTGAAGGGGGCTTGTGCCCTGCAGTTAGACCCTGGGGCAGTCAGCAGGGCCTAGTGCATACCCATGGACAGCAGGGTGGGAGCAGGGGCTCAACAGACCGCTCACCTAGAGGACGCCGCCAGGCTTTTCCTGTCCCCCCTCCCCGGCGGGCAGCATGGGCTCTACCTGCTGCTCCAGCTGCTCCCTCTTGCTGATGGACAAAGGGGCATCGAACAGCTTCTCCTCGGTCTCTGTCCCCAACATCACATGGGTCTTTGTTACAGCACCAGCCAGGGGGTCCAGAAAGACATACTTTTTGTACCTACAGAGGTGGAAGGGATGTCGGGCTGCCCATCGTCAGCTCGAGGCCCAGGGTCCTGACCCAGCTTTCCTATTTCATCCAGGCCAGTTAGTCTATAATGTGGACGCCGACACCTCAAAAGGGCAATCAGACTGCTGGGGCCCCCACAAAGCCAGGCCGGGCCACCCAGCCACCCTCCCAGGGCCCCGCTGTGTGCCGTACAGGTTCTCAGTAGTGTTGAACAGCAGCAAGGAGCTGACGGAGCTGATGTTGCTGGGAAGGCCCCCGAACCCCTCCTCGGCCTCATCCTTGGGCTCAGGCTTGTTGTTCACACACACAGAGAAGTATTTCAGCTTCCCCCAGCAGGGGCAGTAGCACAAGGATGGTGGGTTTCAGGACTGGGCCAAAGTGACCACCCATCCCAGTCCTAGTCCTCTCGGGGAATAGAGCCCTCAGTTCCTCCCTGACACCCAGGACCACCTCTGATCACCCCCTGTAAGTGTGTGAGCCCCTCAGACCTGCAGGGCCCACTCGTCCAGGGGGCGGTGCTTGCTCTGGATCCTGTGGCAAGGGCGTCTCTGCAGGCCAGGGTCCTGGGCACCCGTCAAGATGGACCCGTACTCCTGCAGGCGCTCTGGAGCTGGGTACTTGGCACCGGAGAACACCTGGGCACACAGGGGTTCCAAGATGCTCCAGAGAGTCTGGTGGGTGGCAATTTGAACAGGAAAGCTTGAGGTGTGGCTGGGCAAGGCGGGCAGAGACCTAGGCAACTTCAGGAGCATAGGGAGAGAACAGGGCTGGGATTTCTGGGACTGTCTGCCAGCCACGGGGACTCAGGGTCACATGGTTCTACCTTGATTGCCTTCTTGCTGCCCTTGATCTTCTCAATCTTGGCCTGGGACAAGGAGACCCTCTCCCCAGTGGCCTGCAGCTGCCTCCAGCTGAGCTCTACATGCTAAGAAATTCTGCCATGGCGGGGGGGAAACTCAGCGGCTGAGGGCTGCTCCCCAAGCCCCTGCAGTCTCCTGCACCCCTGCTTCTATCTGCAGACTGCAAAGCCAAGGGCTTCCACAGGGGCCCTTAAACCTGCTTGTCACGGCTGACCTTTAACTGTCCTGGTGACCTCTGCATAGATCTCTACTCTGAAGGGTCTAGATGAACTCTACTGAGTTCTTGGAGCTCTGGGTATGAATGGGCAATCACCTTGGCCCCAGGGTGGTGCCTGGACTTGCCATCTGTCAGGGACAGGGCCCCTGCCTCCAGGAATTTACAGCCTCAAGCAGGGGCAAGCGGAGAGAAAATAGTCATGATTCCCACAAAACTGCCTATTTCCAGATGAGACTCGAGCTCCCAAGGAGGAGGGAGGGTGGGCAAAGCTGGGTCTAAATAGAGTCCCAGACCCACTCGAGTGGAACTGCTCTGACACACAATAAACGGCTCCTGTGAACAAAGTCCTCACCATGGTTCCCGTGTGTGGTCAGAGGGCTCACTCAGAGGCTTCCACCCACCATTCCTAGCGCATCGGGCTCCAGGGACTCCAAGGCCCTGAACAGGCCAAACATGTTCCCGTGTGGCCTCTGCACCAAATGGAGTGCCGTCCCTGCAGACAGCCCCGGGACTGGCTTCTTTGCTTCACCGAGCACACTCCTCACTGAAGACTTCCTGACCACCGCCTCTATAAATGTGCACCTGTCACTTCCCAACCCCCCCTTTCACAGGGAGCCACTTGACATGCATCTATAGCCTATCTGCTCTCTAAGGGGGGAGATGGCTGCGCTTTGTTCCCTACTGTCTTCCCAGCACTGGCACCTGGAGAGCTCCATGAGTGACTAACACCCATGTGCCCTCAACATAAGTGCACAGGAGCCTCACTTCCGCTGTCCCTGTTACTGAGCTACGGCCAGGTTGTTCTCCCTGCGGAGTGGACTGGGTGAACTGGGGCCAGGGTATCCTCCTCCCAACTGCTCCCCGACCTGCACAAACACCATTTCCCGCCCATGACCTCCACGCCTCACATTCAGAGAGGGTGCGTGTCGGCACCCACCTGGCCAGAGGGAGCATACAGGTGAGAAAGGCAGGACTGCCAGCGCCAGTTTCCCGGGAAAGGGCAGAGGCCACAGAGATGGCAGGGGGGTCCCCACGGTGTCTGGGGTCAGGGAACACCAGGATTTCTTTAAAGGTCAAGGCCCTGGACCCATCTTCCTAAATCAAACCCCACTAACTCTAGAGGATTCTGGCCCCCCAGAGAACCTGCCAGATCAGCCAATTTCACAGCCCAGGGGTCTTGGCTCCCTGCAGTCTCCCTGCTTACTCCCGGCCCCTTATGTACAGGGGCTCACTAAGGCGGGGGGCTGGGGTACAACAGGCACCCAAAGCAGCTCAGTCTTCTCTGACAGACTGGGCTGAGTGGGCGGCGAAGGAGACAGCGGACTGAGGGCAGAGCTGCCTTCCAGTGAGAGGACGAAGAACCACCAGACTTGCATGAGCTCCATCTCTTCTGACGGGAAGAAGGGTTTGTGTCCGCTGAGAAAGGGTACTTGTGCGCGAGTTACCTCCTCCAGCTCCCAGCGCAGCCATCCTGCCCAGGGTGCGGAAGCCACCTCCGTGGTTATATGACAGCTCGGCCTGAAGTCCACATGGAGAGTGGGAGGGACAGCAGAACTGGAGAGGGACAAAGGACATTTTGTTCTCCTTCCTCCAGCAAGGAGAGAAGGGCTGATCTCTCTTAGTTGTGAACACAGAGCTTAACCATAAACCCTGGCAAACTTCCAGAATGGATTATTAAATCGAGGGTCGGTAAGCCCTCCGAAGAGAAAAAGGGAGCTCCCAGGGGTCAGAATTGTTCTAAATTCACAGCCTTTTTTTTTCTTTTTTTTTAAGAGTTTATTTATTTGTTTGACAGAGAGAGAGAGATCACAAGTAGGCAGAGAGGTAGGCAGAGAGAGATGGGGGAAGCAGGCTCCCTGCTGAGCAGACAGCCCCACGTGGGGCTCGATCCCAGGACCCTGGGATCATGACCTGAGCCGAAGGCAGAGGCTTTAACCCACTGAGCCACCCAGGTGCCCCAGCCTTTCTTTTTCTGATAGGGATATTAGACTGGTGTAGCAGGGGAAAACCTTAAACATAGTGCATCCTGAGTCGGCAAGGATTTCTGACAGCTTCTCACAAAATCCTGTGGATGAGATGGAGCTATGGGGGTTGGAACACATTTAGAAAAACTCAGAGCCAGATGAGGAACAGCACCCGAAGTGCACTGCTGAGCAATGGACTGATTTCAGCCTTGCACGAAGTTCTCTGGCAGGGCCTCGTCCAGCTCATGCCACACTGGGTTAGTAAACTGGGGAGAGCGAATGGGGGAGGGTCAACATGGTCTGCATGGGGAATGAAGACTCACAAACCTCAAGAGTCCAGAAGGATGGACTCAACAAGAGGAAACTGACAAGGGATGAGGTCCAGCATTTAGGTGTGAGAAGTCCAGTGCACAAACACAGAAGATGGAGGGTTAGCAGCAAGGCCTGACATTTTGGTTAACTAGAGCTCAGTATGAGCTAAAAGTGTGTTAAGCAGCTTACGAAGGAAACAGGATCTTCGCGCACACAGCTCCTTGTCCCTTCTCCCTTCTTTCAGTAAACAGGGGACATCCAGTCTCTTGGGGGCACTAGAGAGGAAACAGACCCCAGATTAGTGAGCTAGTCTGTGCAGGGCACCCACCTCTCTATAGCTGTGTCCCCTTTAAACCGGATCCACAATTTAAGAGAACTCTGAATTCCTTCTAGACTAACTATAGGTCTGTCTTAGTCACTGCTGTGTCCCTAGCACCTGGCACTGTGTCTGACATGTAACAAATACTGGGTCAAAGAAAAGTTACAAGTTCAAGAACGTCCAAAGGAGGGTGATGATGAGGAGTGAGCTACTCACGTCCTGAGTGTTCTGGCAACAGGTGAGGTGACTTAGACAATACAGTAATTCTCTCCGTATGTCAAAATCGTCACAAGTGCTGGCGGGTGGAAAGCGACTGCACTTATCGTGTTACCCCCAAAGGCAGCATGAGGACCAGCGGGTGGAGTTACAAGGAACCAGCTCTCAGTTCTGCACAAGGAGAACTTTGTAGTAAACTTTCCTTCTAGGAGAGCTCTGCAAATCAGATTCCCGCGGATGAGCACCCATCAGAAATGCTCCAAGGGAGGCTGCTGTTGGGGGCAGGGGAAAGCAGACAGGACTTCCAGAGTCATCCAAGAACCTACCAGTCTAAGTAACGGCCCCCAGGCTGTCCAACCTCTCACAGTAGGAGCCGTGGTGCCAAGAACACAGAGCACGGGCAAAAGGGCTCTCACGAGGGCAGTGGCAGTGCCGAAGGTGGCAACAGGAAGGACCAGCAGGCCACATGCGGCTGGGACGGAAAGCCATAACTGATTAGCAGTGCCCTCCACGAGGGTTTGGGGGAGTAGTGGCAAGAGGGTGATCTGTTTGCCATTCCTAATCTACACTCCCTCACTCGGTGGTCTGCTTCACGGCAGGTCAGTTTCCAAGCTTATCGCTAAAACCAAGTCCCCAAAACCCCAGCGTGGTCTCTGTGGGTGTCAGGAATGGAACTGGCTCAGCCAGTCTGCTCAGAGCCCAGGACAGAGATGAACCGGGGAGCAGACATCTCCCAGGGACAGAAACAGGTACGTTTACCATCTACTTCGTGGCAGTGGGACCTTGAGCAATTCAATGAACTGGACTATGCCTTGGGCTTCTTCAGCTGCGACACGGGGCCGGTGCCATGTTCCCGCACTAGCTGCTGAATCAGGTGCTAGTACCACCACGAGGGTAGGAGGGATTATGGGCTCCAGGTGCTCAGAGGAAAGCAAGAAGAGGTGGTGCTGAGCAGACATGGGGGAGGACGGTCCAGGCCCAGGAAACAGGCACTTCACAAGGAACACCATGAAGGCTGGGTGACAGGAAGCCACTCCTCCTCCCGGAGCACCACAGGGACAACCACTAGGGCTCCCGGGCCCCACCTCCCATGCTGAGCCCCCCAACCCCCTCACAGATGATTTCTGGCCACAGCCTCCCCACCCCCTGCAATCAGCACACCCTCACGCCTTCCCACCTGCCCATGGAGGCTTCTGGGGAGGAGGGAGCACCAGCTGGTCCTCCTCTTGCAGGTCCTATCCCTTGGCATTGCGGACACTGAAAAGCTCCTGTGTCCCCTCCTCCGCCCCTGGCAGGATTAGGAATGATCTGCTAATTGTGCAGGCAGCTGACTGAGCTTCCTAACCTTGGGAGTCCCCAGGTGCCAATCAGAGCCAGGAGAGGACAGGAGGAGGGGAGGAAGGGGGCAGGGGGAGAAGATGGGAAGGGAGAAAAGGGAGGGAGGGAAACCAGGAAGAGAGGAGAAAGGAGGGCTTGGAAAGACAAAGGAGAGGCAAGGGAAAAGCTCTGCAGAGAAAAGGAATCCTTCCCCAGGGCTGACGGGAAAGGCAAGTGACAGCACCCAAACTTCCACACACAGAAGCTATCCAGCTCCTCTTCCCTCCGCCCCCCAACCCTCTCTGCCTCCTCATCTAAGTCATGTGAAGCAGGAGACAGGTGATGTCTCTGGGAGGCTATTTTGGGGCCTGGCTTTTCCCAGGTGAGGGACAGGCAGAAGCCCCGACAGGGGGAGGCACTTGTCATTCTCTTCAGGCTCCGCGCAGCTCCCAGGGCAGCAGAGGAGGAAGGCCAGCTCGGAATGCTAATTTCCCATGAGCTCACCTACCTGCGGAACTGGGCACAGGCGCCCCTGGGCTGAGGGGCCTGGGCCTGAAATAGGGGAGTGGTGAGGAGGAGACACAGATACCCACATGCCTCTTTACATGAGGTTTCAAGCAGGTGGAGTAAGCTTGAGGGGGAAGATGCCAGCCGGGGTCCCTTCCCCAGGACAAAAGCCCATGAAAAATGAAAAGCCCACGGGGTGTGTGGATTGCTGCAGGCTGGAGGGTGGGAGGAGCAGGGGAATAAGGCTGGGCCTGGGCCTGCCCCACCCCCACTATCCCTGACCCCTCCCTTTCCTTCATCCTGTTCCCAACCTGTCATGTCCAGTCATCACTTCCTCTGAAATGTCTCTTCTCCAGCCCTCCCTGAGCTCCCCTGGACTGCAGCCTCACCCCTGCCATGCCTTGACTGCAGCCAACAGTTCTCAATGCGTCCCTGGAAGCCCCTACCTCCCGTCCTGGCCACTCTTTTTTTTTTTTAAATCATTTTTTTTAAAGATTTTATTTATTTATCAGAGAGAGAGAGGGGGAGAGAGAGCGAGCACAGGCAGGCAGAGGGAGAAGCAGGCTCCCTGCCGAGCAAGGAGCCCAATATGGGACTGGATCCCAGGACACTGGGATCATGACCTGAGCCCAAGGCAGCTGCTTAAACAACTGAGCCACCCAGGCGTCCCCCTGCTGGCCACTCTTGGGTGCTGCCTGATCAGCCTTCCCTAAACCCTTCTGTGGCACCCTTCTCTGCTCCAGAGCCTCCCTCCAAGGCCCAAATCAAGCACAAAGCCCTGTCCTGTTAGGGGAAGCCCCCACGGGCCCTAACCGACTCGTTCTAACAGCTCACTTGCCCCATCGTCCATCCCCCTCCCTCAGCCCCAGCACATTCCCGCAGCACTGCAGAGCACAGAAAGCAGTGGGAGGCCCTGAGAGTCCAGCTCCCAAGGGCATGCAATCAGAGGGGGGTAAGCAAGGCCCACGGACCCAGAGAAAGCGGACTCTTCACACCCTGTTCCACAGTGCAGGACCTGAATGTGGGGCAAGCAGCAATGTCTGCACCCCCAGTACAAAACGGCCCGTTCAGGCCAGCCTCCCCTGGGGAGCCCGGGATACACCATGCTCCCGTTCAGGCCTCTGATCCATGCGCACCCATTTCTAGACCCCAGCAGAGGCCCTGCACACCCATATTCCTACCCCTGCCTAACCACAATGGAGCCCTCCTACGGCCTTCAGGAGGCCTCCCCTGACCACATAGCAGGCATGCAGGTTTCCTCTCCAGCATCCACGTCTTCCTCACTCAAGTAGGGGCCCTCATTTCCTTTGGGGAACCCGCTGCTCCACAGGCTCAGGCCCAGCACTTCAGGTGGGGCTAAAGCCGGGGGAGTAATGCGGGTAACAGGCTCTAAGCCCATCAGTGTGTCACGGCCTCTGCCCCCGCAATGGGCTCTGGGATAGACATGAGAACCCAGCCAGGCCAGTGTCCTTCTTTCCTATTGGACCTGATCGTTGAGTGCAGGAGCATCAGCCCTGCTGGAGGCCAAGGCCTTTCTGGGAATGCGGCCAACAGAGAAACAGCAAGCTGGGATGGAATGAAAGAAAAATCTGGTACTGACGACATCGGTTAAGCCCTGCGACTCCATATCCTGCTCCATGGACTGGTTACTATTTGCTTCAGCGGGTTTGGGGAGTTCTGATGCCTACTTATCGTCTCTTCTCTAGATCCCTAGAAGCTGACACGGTTCATGCTACACAGTGAAGAATCAATCCATCTCAGCTTGGTGTTTCCCCCATTCTAGACTACAAGGTCCTTGGGACAGGAACCAGGTTGCACACATCGTCGGGACCCCTCAGGGTCCAGCAGTTTTGGCCCAGGGTGGGAGGTCAGTGTGGTGACCAGGCACCAGGCTCCCGAAAGGCACCCTAAGCTCCCTGGACCACGCCGAGGCTCCCAGGAGACAGACTTCCTGCCCTCTCCTCATTCCATCCTGGGCACAGGGACATGAAACTGTCTACAGGTGCCAAATGCCAGGAAAGGAAAGGCCAGTGTGCTAAAACTCCAGTGCCCCCCGTAGAGAAAGGCAAGCAATCACAATCCTGGTGAGAAAACACAAACTTTTCTGACGGGTTGCTTTTTGCCTCTATTTTGGTCGCTGGGCAGGGGGTATCTATCATCTGGGACTGATGGCTCTTAAAGGCCCATGTCCTCTTGCTAATGTGGTCCCTGGGCATAGTTAGCACAGACATAAGCACAGAAAGGGCACATAGCACTTTCCGAAACTACTGATAGCAAGTTCACGGAGGAGGAGCAGAAGGGCTGCTCCCGGAGGACACATGCTGACTGCCCAGCACTCAATCAAGTGTGGTGAGTGGCAGCACCCACCTGCTGAAGATGTCTCCAGAGACCTTCTGAAGGTACTGCAGGGCATAGGCCACCTGCTGGATGGCCTCCTCCCGCTGCAGGTCCAGCTGGATGAGGGGCACGGCGTAGGTCTGCGTTGCCAACAAGTCCTAGGTCCTCGTGGGAGTCATGGTACCTGTCGGTGGGAACCAGAGCATGAGGGACTAAGTGCCAGGAGGACGGAGCCCAGCCCCCAACCCAAGCACTCCCCCACTCCCACCCCCACCTACAACTGTTAGCTGCAGAACTGTTGGCTGTAGGTTCCACCTCTGGAGGTGGGCAGTGGGGGACAGAGCAATGGGTAGGAGGCCAGGAGCTCCCTGGAGCTGGTCCTCTGATGATGCTTGTTGTATCAATGAGGGAGGGCCAGTGGTAATGACAACAGAGACCAGAGAGAAGCAGTCAGAAGTGCACTGCTCTGCTAGGCACCCTTTCCATCCATTATGTCATTTCTACCTCCCAAGCCTAGACGAAGAAGAAAGAAACTGTGGCTGCAGAGTGAAAAAGAGGTTGGAGCACAGGGATGGATTGAGGGGTGGGGGGCCGAGAATGTCTGTGTCAACTGCCAAATGATACCCAGGTCTAGAAAAGCACAGGAAATGCAGACTCCTGGGTTCTTTTCACTCTGGCCCCAAGGAACTCAAGACCTGTTCCTGAGACAGGACAGGTAGTGGCTGGTGACTGGGCTCTGCTCCCCCAGGCTACAGCTAAGGGGGGCCAGGAGGAAGGAGGGGCATGGGAGGGTGGGGGACAAGGAGGAAAAACACTCCTTCCAATGGCAGGATGAGGGCAGAGTCTATTTATACTGGGTTTAATTAAGTCTGCTCCCTGGTGCCATTAAAGCAGAAATCATGCTGCACACGGCACTGATTTGATCGGCAAGAGATGTACCAGGCAGAATATTAAGGCTCCGGGCCCCTATAAATAGGCCTAATCACAGCCCCTCAGTAGAAGACGGTGAGGAAGACATTAACCAGAGCTGGCCCTGTGCTATAGACCTTTTCTCTCTGGCCCCATGTTGAGGCCTCTGAGTACAACACAGATGGAGGTGGGGCAGGGTAAGTGTAACAGGGAGGGCTGAGAAGGCCTCGCAGGGCTTAAAGAATGGTTTGACTTGGCTTCTGTGAATCTCTGATTTTTCCTTCTCTGAATCTCTGATTTTTCCCATTTCCCATTTTGCAGTCTTGAGCATGGCACCACTCTCCAAGTGGTTCTTCCCAACACAACGCACTATCTTCTCCAAGCTGGAGCTTACTCCTTTGCTCTCTCTGCTGGCTTCCCCAGCCCTTCCTTCTCCCGGGGGTTGTTCCTCCTACCAGCCCTCCGGGTCTGCTCTTCAACTTCTTCTTGGGCAGTGACATCCTCAGTCAGACCCGAAGCTGCCTAGCATCCTCTTCTGGGCTGGAGAGTCCCTCCTCACTTCCCCACTTCTCTTCCCTCCTATCACATGACCCAAGTGGGGCCAGCTGATGCCGAAGCCAGGAACCTAACCCTCTGAGACCACTGCACTCCTTTCAAGAAGCCCCCGCCATTTATATTCATATTGATGCAAACTTGCTGGCCTTTCTAACCTAATTCTGTACCTCGGTTTTCCTATCTGTAAGCTCAGGAGAGGGTAAAAGGTGGAGATACTTCTGTGCACATTTTGAGATAGTTCCTTGTAAGTTATCCCAACTGTGTGTGTGCACAGGAGGGGGTCGTACGGGGACAAATCTCAACAAGGAAGTAGCAGGTCCACTCAAGAATTAAGAGACTGAGGGGTGCCTGGGTGGCTCAGTCAGTTGAGCATCTGCTTTTGGCTCAGCTCATGACCCCAGGGTCATGGGATCAAGCCCCACATCAGGGTCCCTGCTCAGTGGGGGGTCTGCTTCTCCCTCTCCCTCTGCCTGCAACTGCTATATATGCACATGCTCTCTCTCAAATAAAATCTTGAAAAAAGACAAAGAACAAAGAGATTGAGTACAGCTGGTCAGTTGCTTATTCATTCCGTCTCCAGACATCTCCGGATCAGCTACTAGGTGCCAGCCATGATGGCAACAAAGATGAGTAGGGCACTACGCTAGCCACAGAGACAGCCTCACAAACACACACCACATGACAAGTGCTCTAATTCACAATACTAGGGGCGAGGGGAGAAGCCCCAAGGAAGGAGTGATCATCCCCGCAGAGGTTGGAGGAGTCAGCAAAAGGTTCTCAATAGAAATGGCATCTCTCTACCAGGCCCAGCCAGGCACTGGGGAGAGGGCATTCCAGGTAGAAAGACTTGAACAAAGGTGTGTAGGGAAGGGCAAGTAAGTGGTGCTGAGTGATAAGGGTACAACTATCCTTGGGCCATTAGCAGGAAAAAATTAAAAAGCCAGATTGTGATCAACACTGCATACCCCAGCAAGAAGTTTGCTCTGAAGCCCTTATGCCCAAGCTGTCCAATATGCTAACCTCTAGCTGCACGTGGCCTGCCGGAGTGGAGGGTGGTGTAAGTGCAAAATGTACACAAAATTTCAAAGACTTAGTAGGGGAAAAAAATGTAGAATGTCCCATTAAAATTTTTATATTGATTCCAGGATGAAATGACCGAATTTTAGATACACAGAATTAAAGAACATCTATTACTAAATCGATTTCATCTGTTTGTTTTCTTAATATTTTACTTACTTATTTGAGAGAGTGCGCGCCAGAGCGAGCTCAGGCAGGTAGAGGAGCAGAGGGAGAGGGAGAAGCAGGCTCCCCACTGAGCAGGGAGCTCCACGCGGGACTCGATCCCACGGCTCTGGGATCATAACCTGAGGTGAGCGCAGATGTTTAACCGACTGAATCACCCAAACTCCCCAATCTGTTTCTTCTTACTTGTCAAATTACAACGTGGGGCTCACGCCGTATTTCTATTTGATGACACTACCCTACAGAATATGGTAAAAACCATAAGACTCCATACCCGCCTCTCAGTGCTGTTTAATCACAGAAGTGCACGGACTCCTTCCCGCAAACCATCCCGGGCCCCCACTCCCAGGGCCCTCAGCCGCCCAGGTTAACAGCCAGGCCTGACTCAGTCAGAAGCAAGCCCCGGGAAAGCAGCGAGACAGGTCACTTAAGAGGGGCCTGGGAGGGAGGGAGCTGCTGCAGGGGGCTCCGAGGACTCGGTCGAGCCCGCTTGCAGGGCCCAGGGGCCAGAGGGTGCGAAGGCCCGTGAGGGTCACGGGACCGGCGGGCCGCGACGGGGAGGGCGAGCTGGCGCCCGGGGCCCAGAGTCCCGCGGGCCGGCAGGGCCCTCCCCGCACGCCGGCCTCGGCCTCACGCCGCGGAGGAGAGCGGCTCCAGGGGTGCTGGCGAGCGGGGAGGGGCCCGTCAGACTCGGGGCAGAGGCTCGGCGCGGCTTCCGGGCGGGCGGCGCGGCGGGAGGGCAGCCGGGTCGCAGGCCTGTGCGGACGGCGGCCCCCGGCTCGGCGCCGGGCCTCCCGGGAGGAAGGAGCGCGGCGGATCCCAGGCCTCGCCGCCTGGCCCGGCCCTGCCCGGCCTCCCGGAGTCCCTCCCTGCCCGCCTCGCCGCCGCGTCCCGCCCCTGCACAGCCCCGCGCAGCTCCGGGATCTCCCGCGCCCACCCCCGGCCCGCCGCCCGCTCCTCACCTGCCCGCCGCCTGCAGCTCTGGCCGCCTCGCTTCCGACGCGCGCGCTCCGCCGGGTCCGGGCGCCGCCGCTCGGCCTCTCGGGACGCTCGGTCCGCTGGCGGAGCTCTGCGCAGCCAGTGGCGGGCCCCCGCGCAGAACAGGCCGCCCGCGTCCTCTCGCCGCACCCCTCGCGCCTGTTGCGGGGCGCCAGGCCGCCGGGATCCCTCACTCTTCCCGACGCCCCGTCACCTCCCCGCCTTTCGCTCAGACCCGGCCGCGCGCTGCCCGCCCCCTCCTTCCGTCCGCCCCTCAGCGCCGCCCCCGCGCCCGACCCCGACCCCGACCCCGACCCCGACCCGGGACCGGTCCTGGCCCCGCCCTCCGTCCGCCCGCGTGCGCCTGGCGGTGCCGGCTCGGCCTCCGGGGCGCACAGACGGACAGAAGGTAGAGTGGTGGGTGTGCGGCGCCTGGGCTGGTGGTTTCCCGCGTACAGACTTTCGGTTTCTCTCTGCGGCTTCTCCCACCGCCTTGGACTCAGGCTCCCCTGCATCCTCTGCCCAGCCAGGCTTCGGGCTGCATCGGCCAGCGGTAGGAGAACCCTGGCAAGTCGCTATAGCCGGAATCCCCGGCCTCTCCGTCAGATCACCCTCGGTATTGCACCGCGCGCCTCATCCCCCACGATCCCCCCGCGGCTGGCCCCTCGCCCCGGCTGCCCTCAACAAGAATCCTGTTGGTCGGCAGAGCAAAGAATTACCTACCCTCTTAGGGATTTTCCATCCACCGCCCCGACCCCCGCCTCCCCACCTTGGCTAGAAATCCCCCCTCGGCCATGCTGTGTTTGCAAGGGACCCTGCTTCTGTACGGAGGTCTCTTTCCCCCTCTGTTGCAAAGTCCTAAATAAAATCTCTTCTTACTGCTAACTGTGCAGCTCTAGTTTTCTTTGACACGTCAGTTCGAAATGATGAGAAAGTTCTGGAGACTGGAAATGGTGATGGTTGTACAGCAATATGAATGTACGTAATCCCACTGAACTGTACGCTTGAAAACAGTTAAGATGGTCCATTTGTGTTATGCACGGGTTACAACAATAAAAAATAAAGCCAGATGGTATTTTAACAGACTGAACAAAAATTTAGGTATATAAAGAAAGCATCCATCCAGAGATCCTGCAGTGGTCCCTCCTGAAATCCATTTCTTTGTCTCAAAGTTCCCGGCCCCTGTCTTTTGGGGTTGCCAGATAAAAATACAGAACACCACATTAATTTGAATTTCAGATTAAAAATGAATATAGAGACACAGATACCCCAAAGTAAGCATGAGACATATTTACACGTAAAACTTATCATTTATTTGGCATTCAAAATTAAGTAGAGGTTTGATATTTTGTTTGCTAAATCTTGCAAACTTCCTCTCTTCTTAAGACTGTCTGAATTTTGTCCTCTTTCCCAGCTGCTCACCCCCATCTTAGAGTGAGGTTAAATTGTCTTTTTTGGTAAGCACATTACAGTGTCTTGCTGGCTGCAGCATATGGTCCCTACCCATGATGAGGAAGAGATGGGTTTCCACCTGTATTGTAAACTGAACGTGCTCCCCCCAATTAATACGTGGAAGCACTAACCCCCAGTTTGATGGTATTTGGAGAGAGGTCTTTGGGAGGTAATTAAGGTTCAGAGAGGTTAGGAAGGTGGGGTCCTCATGATCAGATTAGGGCCTTTACAAGAAGAGACACCAGAGGGCTACCTGGGAGGCTCAGTGGGTTAAAGCCTCTGCCTTCATCTCAGGTCATGATCTCAGGGTCCTGGGATTGAGCCCTGCATCGGGCTCTCTGCTCAGTTCTCCTGGGATTGAGCACCGCATTGGTCTCTCTGCTCAGCAATAAGCCTGCTTCCCTTCCTCTCTCTGCCTGCTTCTCTGCCTACTTGTGATCTCTGTCAAATGAATAAATAGAATCTAATTCAAAAAAGAGAGAGAGAGAGAGACACCAGAGAGCTGGCTCTTTCTAGCTCTCTCCACCATGCAAGGACACAGCGAGATAGCCATTGCAAGCCAGGAAGAGAGTTCTCACCAGGAACCAAACCTGCTGGCACCCTGATTTTGGATTTCCAGTCTCCAGAACAGTGAGAAATGAATGTATGCTGTTTAAGCCACTCAGCCTACGGTATTTTTAAGGATTTTATTTATTTATCTGACAGACACAGTGAGGCAAATACCACATCTTATAAAATGTGTTCAGTATAGTCAAAAAGTATGGACAGATGTCACATGACTTAAGTCATTCTCCAGCACCATAAAAATGAAATTTTATAATTATTTGTTGATACAGTATTGCCTAATATCTTGAGCCCTTCTACCACTTTGCAATTCAGTCATGGATTTTACTAGTCTCTACAACATGTTATTCCTGAAGTGTTCTAAATTTTGTAGCAGATAATGTTCTTGAGGCTGAGGACAATATCACTCATTTTTGTGCTCTTGAAATGCATAATTTGGCATCTTTATCAGGCATTAGGCATTATTTTTAAACATGTTGAATGTCCTGATAAAATTAACCTGAAATGAATGTGGTTGGATTAATTGGCATGATTTGTAACTTTTTAGCAAGTAATTGTTCAGTGAAGAGTTTTCTTTAACTATTTGTGAATTTTTGTTTACAGTATAGTTGAAGTTTTATAAATCACACTTATAAAATAGTATGCAATGATACATTAGATTTACTGGAGTATGGGGCTTTATCTTATCAAACTTCATTATCCTACTTACTTTAGACACTAAAACAATTCTAATGGAGTTAACAAATCTAAATGGAAACCTACTGCAAATCGCAAATTCTGTAAAGTTAATTAACGGAAACTCTGGGTAGTCAATACCACCAGAGCAATACATCAAATCTGAAGAAGTACAAAGAGACTGGGTTATTGAATTCCAAAGATATGCTTGTGTTTAAGGGATGAGGTAAATCAAGATGTGGGAAACTTTAAAAAAACTTGTTGCCTCCACTGTTCAATGTCCTCCTCCCAGACCCTGAGATATAATGATGTAAAATACTACTATATTCTTGAAAGAATATTAAATTAGTATTTGAAAGGTTCTACTGCAAGGTTAGGTCAAGCTATCAGAGTTATATATGAGAAAATATGTTAAATACATTTAATAAACATGGACAAATTTAAGAGGAGAGTAATAGCGTTTTCTTCTAGTCTTATAAATATGATTGACATATACAAAAGTCTCTAAGTGTGGATTTTAACTATTCAGATTCACTGTGTAATATCTTTTTTCCTGAAGATTTATAAAACTCCGCTCTTTGGGTCAATGTGAACAGTGTGAAATACATCACCTTTAAGAATAGATTATTAAGGGGCACTTGGTTGGCTCAGTGGGTTAAGCCTCCACCTTCAGCTCAGGTCATGATCTCAGTGTCCTGGGATCAGGCCCCAGGTCCGACCCTCAGCTTTGCAGGGAGCCTGCTTCCGCTCTCTCTCTGCCTGTCTCTCTGCCTGCTTGTGATCTCTCTCTATGTCAAATAAATAAATAAAAATCTTTAAAAAATAAAAAAAGATTATTAAGTTATTTAACTGATGCTTTCACTCCTTGTGTTCAGAAAAAAAAATGATTTCTGTACAATGGCACATAGTTTCTCAAAAGAATACAACAGGAAAACAAGACCTATCTTCAGTTTTGTTGTTGTCCCCTCTGTCAGAGTATTGCAGTGTTAGACCACCATCATTAATCAATGAAAATTAACAGCTTTTTGTAAGAATTGAAAAACATAATAAAGAAATTGTTAGTGGCAAGTATATACTTCTATATTTTTTTTGTAGTAAATAAAGTAAATAAAATTCCTCTTTAAATTATAAAAATCTGCAACAGTGTCAGGTGCTCTAAGGAAACGTGTTATTTATAAATATTTACTTTTTTGAAAAGTCCCATGCACACAAACCATTCCTTCCTATTTACTAGCTTACTTATTTTTTGTAAACCTATTTAAGCATAGTTATACACTTATAGTACTAAAGAGACTTTGTGTTCACCGAGTGTCTGTTGTTTTTTGTGAGGTTTTCTTAACCTTTTGAAAAATCTGACGACAGCTGTGTACCCTCTCCTCAGAATAATGCACTAAAGTCCTTACCCACAAACTTCCTTATACAAAGGGTTTAGGATCTTTGATTCTGTTCATTCCCATCTGATATACAAAGAAAAATAGTTTTCTGCCATGTTCCTAGAGCTCTTAAGATACTTCATAACATTGCTTAGTAATGCATTCCAAATGGTTCAAAACCTCTCTTAATCAGTACCATATCTCAGAAGAGATCAGATCTCAGAAGTCAATGCAGACAAAAAACAGTTGTCCTCCTTTTCCCTGTTATTGGGTTAAATTGAACAGGTACATAGATGGAAATGTAACCATAAGTAAAAATCCCCAAATCCAGATTTTATCTGGGTCATTTTCATTTGAATACAACTTTCCCTCTGAACTATGGACAAGCCGATAAATATGGAATATATAAGGTGAAGTGTTTTACAAAAACAAACATCTGTATTCGAATTTTCCTTTAGTACATTCAGGAAAATCTGGAGGCACTTGCTCAGACTCCAGATCATAAAGAACTGACAGTTGAAAGCAATGACTTTCTCAACAGATTTGAACATCTGCTCCCTGTCAATATTCTCAACATCTCATCTACCCTGCCCTCACCCTATTCTCCTCGGCTCTACCTGAAACGTGGATGGAAAGCAGTCCTGACTTACCATGCATTCCACATTTTGTCTTTCCAGTTATAAGCATTTTTCAGCAGCAGGAATTCAACAAATAATTATTTAAGTGCAAGCTTGTTAGATTTAACCCCCGTGAATCAACACTAGTTTCTTTACCCTTTTCTAATCTCTTAACCTTTGAATTGTTGGTTTCCAAAGTCCCAAATTATCCTCTAGATTTTCAAGATTGTCCTAGAAAAGACAATGGGAAAAGACCCAACTATCCTTACTATTACAGATATATGAGTAAGAATAAATATGGTAGTGTGAAAAATGTGACATGTAAGTATCAACATATATACTGTACATGAAGAAAAAGTCTTTGGAGTTCTTGATAATTTTTGAAAGTATAAAAGAGCCTTAAGAACCTAAACAGCTTGAGAACTGTTGAATTAGAACAGCTAAGTAATTTGTTCAATGACACACAGGAACTGAAGTTTGTTACTACAAAACCCATATTCTTCCTTCACCAAGCTATTCTACCATAACACCTATTATCATCCGGATATTTTTGGATTCAGAAATTCAACAAATAGAAAAATATAATATATGTATATATGTGGGTAACAATCTTCTTTTCAGGTGTCTTTGTGTGTATGTTGTGTGTGTATGTAGTCTGTGGGTGAGAAATCATACATGAGTGTTGATAAACACTAATGGCTATGTTCAGCTAGACTAGCAGCTCGTTCTGGAAAATCAAAAGAATATATGCATTTCTTTGAGCTGTCAATAATTATAAAAATTTAACTTTCCTATTGGTATTAATTATTTATAAGTAAGTATAGAAAGTGAGATGTTTGAAGATATATCTTAGAAGTTGTATACCTTTTTTTTTAATAGTCTATTTGAATGTAAGCTCCCTGAGAGTACTGTTTGTTTTTGTTTTGTTTTGTTTCTGTTTTTGTTTTGCCAATTTGGTTGACTCTTATAGGAACCTAGAAAAATTCCTGATGTTCAATAAAGGTTTTATAAATTAACAGTGCTAAAAATATACAGTAGAGAAGTTGTTAAAAAAAATCACAGGCAAAGTTAAGTGACCATTCCCATCACTGGATATTTTTTCCTATTCTTTTCCTTCTGAAAATTCTACTTCTTTATTCTGACCCTTGTCTCAGCCAACTCAACTCTACCCTTCTTGATTATTGTATTTTTCTCCAGTTCCAGGGTTTCCAGGCCTTGTTAACCTCGCTTCTAAGGAGATAATCAAAATTTATATAACAAAATCATTATATCAGTGCAATACTTTCTGTGTTTGTCTAAATCCTTCATATCTGATTTGCCTTTTATAACCAAAGGCACTATATAAAATTGGTTTTTTTCCTCCTAGTGAAAAGTGTAATTATCCTTTCTCATATCATAAAATATAGGATTTTATCTATGAGAAATGGAGATCATCTTGACATTTTTAAGAAAAGATATAGTATCATGTGGTATGTCCTTTAGAAATATAATTGGCAGCCTTGGGAGAGAGACAGATTGGATACAGGGACTTGTCAGGAGGCAATGTTGATAAGTAGAGAAAGAGAATGAATAAAACAAAAGCAATCAGTTTGGAGCAAAAGGGATGAAATCTAGAAATGTGTAAGAGAAAGAAATGCCACAGTTTATTGTAAATAATTATATAGGAGATAAGGGAGAACTCAGTGATGACTGAAATATTATGCAGTTTCTGGGAGGAAAAAATGTCATGCCTGAGATAATGCCTATAAAAAATAAAACATGTATGTGGAAAGTAAAAATCTGCTTGAAAATCTTGACGTGTGGTGCCTGTGAAACAATGAAATGAAGCTGTCTAGGTAGCATGTAGAAATATCTGGTTCTAATACTTAGGAGAAAGACCAGAGCTAGGAAAAGAAATTTGGCAATCACATATTACTGGTGGAAGCAGGATTTGGTAAAAAGGATGAAATCATATGGTGAAGGAGAGAATGAATTACAAAAATGCCTAAGGGTAGAAACCTGTAACTCAGTCTTCTCAGATGCTTTGGAAAAGTGAGATGGGATAAACAAACATATTTTATAAAACAAAAATACAGAAGGACTTTCTTTTAATATATCTATCTAATTATTTATGTCAATGTCCACCAAAAAAAAAAATTAAATCATGGCATATCAACTACATGGACCATGATTAATCATAAAGAAAATGTTTATAATAGTAAACTAAAAGTAAAATTATAAAATACTAGACACTATGCAGTATATAATAACACCATTGCAATACAAAATATAAAAAATTTATTTAAAGTAATGTAAAATATAAAATATCATATAAAATAACTATTGAGAAGCATATAAATAACTATTGAAAAGCAAGAGAAATCAATGTTTAAATCTGGGCTCAGTGAGGAGACTGGATATTAATAGGTTTGTTTTTTTCTTTTTTTTTCCCAAATTGTCTGAACTTCAGTTTTCTCATTTGTAAGTTAGGAATAATAATAGTTTTCTTTTGCATAAATGTGATCATTACTAGCACTTGATAACTGTTAGATATACTTATTAATTTTGATAATTGGAAAAAATAGAGAAAAGCAAAATAAATTGCTATTTTCAAATGGTTGATTGTCATATTTTAAGAAACTGTTGTCGGTCTTTATTAGTTCAATTTCTGCACTCTGAGCAGGTTACTCAGTCTCTCTGTGTCGATAACAATAGCCCTATGAGAATATAATGAACAGGGTAAAACCTAGAATAGTGTTTGTGAATATATTTTTTATTGCATTTATTTAGAACTCATTTTTTGTTAATGTTCATAATAACTTATTATAAAATGATCATTTTATGAATTTCTTAGGATTTTTTTAATTAAATATTGAAAAATGCAGGCTGTTCTTGAAACATAAGTTCTTTCTTTCTTTCTTTTTTTAAGATTTTTTTATTTATATATTTGACAGGCAGAGATCTCAAGTAGGCAGAGAGGCAGGCAGAGGAAGAGGAGGAAGCAGGCTCCTCCCTGAGCAGAGAGCCCGAGGCGGGGCTCGATCCCAGGACTCCAGGATCATGACCTGAGCCAAAGACAGAGGCTTTAACCCACTGAACCACCCAGGCGCCCTGAAACATAAATTCTAAATAGAAAAATATCCAGTGAAAACAAGCTTGGTATCTTAACCTATCTTAACCTCCAATATAGCCAATTACTTTTTCTCAGTTTTATTAATCTACCTTAAAAAAAAATAATCATCGCATTGTATATTATTGTCCTGTGATATTTGAGTTTATTTTATGTGTGTGTTAAAAGGTATGTGAATATCTGCTTTTCAACTTGGGAGATCACAGACAATTTATTTTCATATTCTTGACATTTTATGCATTATCTTTTGTCTTCAGTATTTACAAGTTCTATGAAACAACACAAACACACAACATCTTAAAAATGACAATGAGTACTCAAGAAAATGTAATCCAGGAGTTGGATAATCTTAGTCAAGCAATATAAGCTTTTCACAATTTCTACACTTGAATAAAAAAATGAAACAAGATGTCAAGGGTAACTTCAGGTTTATTCACAACTTCATATAACCAACTAGATTCTTCTGAAACTAAAGTACTAAGAGAGTAAAACAATCTCAAATATAAATTTTGAGAGTACGCAAAATAAAATATTTATAAAATTACAGCATTGTTACTATAATTTGTTTTTAAACAAAATAAGGCACCCGACTGGTGTACCCTGTATCTTACACACTGATCCTTTCCTTCTCAGTATCCAGTAATTCCAGAGGAATACAAAAAAATAAAAAAAGTTATTCTGTTGGAGGACATGTTCTTGTGGATGCTTTTAGGAATTCCAAGTCAAAATCAGATATATTCATTCATATTATAATTGCTAAAATATTACTGTAGTTACTGTGACAAATTATAATTCTGTAATAACTAAATCTACTTTTCACTTTGATAGGCAACAGGAAAGCAGGAGATAACTTTTGTACAGTGCTTGGGATTTATGGACCCTAGAGTTCCAGCACTGTCTTCAGATTTAACTCTTCCACTTTCTTGTTGTCTGACCTTCGCTAAATGGTTTAAGCTCTCTGAAACTTAGTTTTCTCATTTACAAAATGAAATAATTATAATGACCTATAATAGTTATGCAACTCTTAAGGCTACCATGAGTATTAAGTGAATCAATAAACAGGTAGCACTTAGAACAGTGGCTAGCAAATAGCATACAATAAGTAGTATCTATTGTTAACATATAGAAATGTATGTCTTTATGGGTCTTAGAGCCTGTACATTTCTGCAAGCAATTGTTTTTGATGTTGAACCAATAATCTCCCTGAATAAAATTTCCCTATTGCATTTTAAATTATGGAATCTAGACATCCTGGGACAGAGATGCAGTTAATGCATCTCTGCAGAGGTGTCTCTGATTATGGAGAACCTTGAAACAAATCAATAAGTTGATATTTCTCTTCAATCAATTATATTTTATCAATACATCTTCAATATCCCTAATGGATAAAATATTATAAATCATTTGATTTTTTAAACAATGTGGTAATAAATAAGGCAGCAAAAATATTTTACATGATCCATAGAATATAACATTCCTTATTACTATTTTAAAACAACTTGTTCTCCTGGAGAATTTTCTTCCTTCTCTACAACTTAGTAGTTTTGTGACCTGGTACTGGTTTTTCTTTTCTTTTCTTTTTTTTCTTTCTTTCTTTTAATTTAATCTGTATCTCAGTTTCTTATCCAAAGGGAAAATAATTAGGTAACATAGAATGTTCCTCATAGTGTTGCTGTAGAAATATAATGAAATGACACATGTAGACACTTAGCAGAG